>NC_059387.1:27985365-28285365 GCF_019703515.2 Myxocyprinus asiaticus
ATTAATAAGACAACAATTTTATATAGCGGCTTACATTGTTAGTTTTGAAATGCAGTTAGCTAATTACATGCTTATAGGGTGCTATGAACTTGTATTGGCAGAAATTAAGCTGTTGCTTGCAAAACTACACCAGTCCATAGACTGGAACATCAACCTGAACAGGTTTAACAATGCATCAGTGTGACTTCATATATATATATATATATATATAATAAAAAATTAAATACTTTTTCAAATAATTTAGTCATTCTTTTTTAACCTTTATTTTTACTTGCCCTACTGTGTATATATTTATTAACACTATATCAGCCTCATTCATAAAAATAAATAAATAAATAAAATAAAAAAATCACATCCTTTTAAAGGCTATACCATCCCCTCACTTTTTAGTGCCATATGTCATGTTTGAGCAGATTTTTTTTTTTTTTTTTTTCTCCTAATCAGTGTGAGTTAAGGCAAATCATTGAATTTGATCCTTGGCAAGTTGTTTTTGATTTTTATTCCTAGGATTCTATTCAATAAGATTTAATGATCAAACGTATTACTCTTTACTCACTATTCCTGCTGACTCTTAAATTAGGTTAAATTTAGGTTACAAACTGGTAATTACTAGGGTATTATGCTATAAATGTGGTTTATGAGGACATACTAAATGATGTTTTATTGAAAATGTAAAAATGCAGAAAGTTTTTTTTTTTTGTGAGGGTTAGGTTTAGGGGTAGGGTTAGGGTTAGGGGATAGAATCTATAGTTTGTACAGTATAAAAATCATTATGTCTATGGAGAGTCCTCATAATGATAGCTGTACCAACATGTGTGTGTGTGTGTGTGTGTGTGTGTGTGTGTAAGGTCAACATCATTCATAAGTAAATTAAATTCACATTGTTGTTAAAACCAACCAACTATCTGATGTGAAATGTTACAACAGGAAAAGCAGTTACAAAGCAGTTACAAAGTAGCTCCTATAGACACCAATGAAAATAAATCTAGGCTATATTTGACGTAATCTCTGTGTATTAAAAACATTAAGTGCTACCTTTAGGACCCAGCGGATGGCACAGCCTATTTAGTATTTTAGAAATCCTTATCAAAACAAAAATATGTAACCCAGCTCCCTGACCCTCACCCCATTGTTAAACTAGAAGAAAAGGTGGACCGCATTTTTGTCCCGTTTGTGTCTTTGCTAAAGTCACATCTGAGTTTTAAACTGGTGTAAGAAAGAAAGAGGGGGAAAGGATGAGCAGAAAACATCGAAGGTTGAGTGGATGTGTAAAAGCACAGTGTGTGTGTGGAGTGTCCAAGCACGTAATCTTTCCCAGCCATCATTTCCCGCCGAACACTCGCGTTATAAGCGCGTGAGGGTACGCGCGTGAGTAATGATCGCGTGAGGATATTCTCGGCGCGCGAGGGGTAACTGGTGTGATTCGTGTCCCGCACGACTGACTGACTAAACGTCGTGGAAATAGTGAAAATATCGCAAAATAACTCTTTTCTTTATTCCCTTTTCAAGAAGGGAGTCTATTGTTTTTTGGATATAGGGCGTTTGAAAAGAAGCCGACAGGAGGAACACTTGACTAATTAAAGTTTTGTGAGGACGGTTTTTGGTTCTGAGGTGATTGTCATGTCACTCGCAAAAGAAAAGACGATGAAAAATGAGAAATTGTGGGATTTATGAATTTATAGGCTACAGTTTGGGACACATACAGAGGTTGAAGTAATGTTCTTTTTGTTGATGCTGAAAACGCTCTTTGGATAACAATCAGTTATTATTCCTTTGAGATTTACCTCAGAAATCCCTGCTTCGGCAACGTCTCGCGCTTGAGAGATGTGGCACGCGACTTAAGAAAAGATTGACGTGCCGCGAGACACCTTTTCAGTCGCTGTGTTTAGTCAGCCCGTTTAGATCGGGTGGAGGTGGGGGATTCTGTTTTTCCCCGAACTCATCACATTTAGATTAACACGGCCGTCTTTAAGAGGATCTCTCTTTGGTCATTCATGAACTTGTTGAACACCCAGCTCTTTGCGGGACCCCTCACATCGAGAGTGAATCTAAATAACGTGAGTATTCTGCTTCTTTTCTAAGTTTCGGTGGGTTTATGTGAATACTTAAGCTGCTCGACGACCACATATTAGTTAATTATTTACTTAGGGGGTCAAACTGTGTGGTTTCGGTACAGCGTTTGTTACTTTCCTCGGGAATTATACTAATGTATTCACAATAGTTTGTGGTCTATTAGCTTTACTGGTCCTTTTATTTAAAACAATTATTTACAGGCTCCTCTTACAGTTATGCATAACTAGAAAATGTCAGTGAACCGAAATAAGATTTCAGCACCTTGGACAGTGGGAAGCAGTGAAGCGGTGTAGCGTTATTCCAATGAGAGAATGCAAATGGCCGCGCCCCCTTGTGGCTGCAGTGCGTTTTATTGTCTTGTTATGTGCTGCTTCCATGCACCGTTAACTATTACCTTTTATGCCCTTATTTGTTTTAATCTGTCAAAGTAGGCCACTTTATGGAATAGGAACAACTCAGAATGGTTGAATACACTATCTATAAGCGAATCAACCCATTGATGTTTCAGCAGTGGTAAGCAAATGTTGCTGGAAACCAATGTCTATTTTGTTTTAATTTCATCTGTTAGTTTACTGTCGACACAACTGAATTAATAGGTGATTAATAATTGATTAATTAATAAGTATACTCTGTGTGCGCAGTTTAGATTATTTATTACGTTTTTATTCAGGTTTAATCTGAACACAGATAGATAGATAGATAGATAGATAGATAGATAGATAGATAGGTAGATAGATAGATAGATAGATAGATAGATAGATGCAATAATGAAATAGATTCTGTCATGAAACATAATTGTTTGGTAGAAACATCTGTGCAAGCTGTACAAGCTAATTTTGTTTTATTTACAGAATAGTATAATACATTGATTTAAATTTTTAATGAACAAATAAAGGCATTTGGGTCATGTTATGTCTCGAAATGTTATTGTGGACCGCGGGGAACTCTTCAACTGTTCATATGGTCAGCAGGGAATTTGTGAGGTATCGATCATAATCAGGATTTTATCATAGGCATTATGTCTCCAATATAGCAGTAGCAATTATTTCAATCAATTAAAAAACAAAATAAAAAATAACATGCACTTCAGCCGTGGGCTGTAGTTCAGTGGAAAATTATTCTCAAGATCCCAAGATAATGATTTCGAGCTTTGCTCTCCATTGGGATATTTTGAGCAGTCTGGCATATCACAACAAATACTGAATGCCACGGCAGCCTTTTAGGAAAGTATATTTAATAATGCATAACATATTCCGATGTCGCAGCAAAGTGTGTGCTTGGCAGTGAAGGGTGATGTCATGAGTGGAAGGGGATTAAAGAGGGAGAAGGTCTGTGACAACACTGTTTTTATTTGGGCTTTTGTGTGTGGATATTGAGAAACGAACCCCTGAAGCTAAGCTGCACGTCACAAATGGGATTGCTCGAGTCGAGGGTCACCCTGTCAAGCCGCCTGTGCCTTCACACATGAACAGAAAGTGACAGAACATGCCGAGGAGAGAGAAAGGAAGTGAAAGAGAAAAAGTGGAAGAGAGAGCATAAAAATCAAGGGATGGAGAAGTCAAGTTTGGCTTAGCAGCTGCGATCAGGGAGATTCTTTTCTTCTGAGGCCAGGGACCTGTCTGCCGACAACAATCAGATTGCATTATGGGATATGGGGTCTGCCAGGTTGAGTAGCACTCATGGAGTGTAGACAAACCTGTGCTTTGATTTCGCCGTCTGCTGACAGGCTGGATCATATTCAGGCATTATGATGCTTCCCGCCAGCAATTGCCACACATTACGACGAAAGAAAGATCTCACACCTGAACATTAGAAGAGGTGACGTACTGAAGTGGGTGGTTCTGCCGTAGATAAGTCTGGATTAGAGCAGAGATCATCAGACTCTGTGGGTGTATGTGTTGGGCTGTCATGTTTAGCGAAAACATGCTATCTCCCTGCTGCACTGAATGTTTATTTATGAGACCTGTCATATTGGCAGGCTGTTTATGTTAGAATCACTGATCCCGTGCAGGCAGACGGAGAAATTCTGAGATGCTGTGAGATCACAGATCTCTCATCAAGCACTGCACCTCCCTCTCTATCACAGGCTGAGACATGAACGACAGAGAGAAATTGTGGCAATGGAGACAAGGAATAGAGAGGATGGAGACACAACTTATAAAGAGAAGCAATGTGGTATGTTCCAAAAAGAAAAAGAAAAAGTAGACATATTCAGTATCTGGTCTGGCAAGTTTATTTGAGAAGGCTGGGCTTTAGATATGCAGGCATGCTTAAGTAGCCCAGGGGATGAGTTCGGAGTGGACACTAAGTAACTGATGGGTGTGCTTAACAGCATACGAGGGACAAGGAAATCCTAACCCTCCCTGGTTCCCTCAAGGTCATGTGAAACCTGTTAATGATTTATCGGTTTTTATATAAAATTATCATGTGCCTCATTGGTAAAATTGGAGTCCAAAAATGCATAGACACCTGCATGTGTGAATAAGGATGTGTGTTTGTGTGTGTGTGATAGGGATGCATATTTGCCATGTGGCTTTTGGTTTGCTGTTACATCAACAATTGCCCTGTAACAGTAGGAATAAACATCTGATTGCTTGTCCACAGCGTTTTTGGCATAATATTGATTACTAAAAAACTAAAAAACTAAAAAAAAAAAATAAGTCGTCCTGCCTTTTCTTTAAAAAAAGCAAAAATCGAGGTCACTGGTACTTACAGTGGAAGTGAATGGTGCCAATTTTTGGAGGGCACTTACATTAAGTCTTCTGTTAAAACTCATGTACATATTATTTGAGCTGTAAAGTTGCTTAAAACATTCTTTACCAGAATTACAGGATTTACAGTGTTATGTCATCATGGCATATAACTTTACACAGAAAAGGTTAGTAAGCAATTTTATTATACTAATAACATGTTTACACGCATATTGTTTATTTCTTGTGGTTATAGTTTTGAAACAGTGAGCATTGTAACATTTATGGATTGGCCCCATTCACTTCCATTGTAAGTGCCTCACTGTAATCAAGATTTTTGGTTTTTTAATGAAAAGGAGAGACAAGTTTAAATATATACACTGGCGGCCAAAAGTTTGGAATAATGTACAGATTTTGCTCTTATGGAAAGAAATTGGTACTTTTATTCACCAAAGTGGCATTCAACTGATCACAATGTATAGTAAGGACATTACTAATGTGAAAAATTACTATTACAATAATAAAAAAAAAAAAAAAACTTCTTAAACTACTTCAAAGAGTTCTCATCAAAGAATCCTCCACATGCAGCAATGACAGCTTTGCAGATCCTTGGCATTCTAGCTGTCAGTTTATTCAGATACTCAGGTGACATTTCACCCCACGCTTCCTGTAGCACTTGCCATAGATGTGGCTGTCATGTTGGGCACTTCTCACACACCTTACAGTCTAGCTGATCCCACAAAATTTCAGTGGGGTTATGATCCATAACACTCTTTTCCAATTATTTGTTGTCCAATGTCTGTTTATTTGCCCACTCTAACCTTTTCTTTTTGTTTTTCTGTTTCAAAAATGTCTTTTTCTTTGCAATTCTTCCCATAAGTCCTGCACCCCTGAGTCTTCTCTTTACTGTTGTACATGAAACTGGTGTTGAGCGGGTAGAATTCAATGAAGCTGTCAGCTGAGGACATGTGAGGTGTCTATTTCTCAAACTAGAGACTCTGATGTACTTATCCTCTTGTTTAGTTGTACATCTGGCCTTCCACATCTCTTTCTGTCCTTGTTAGAGCCAGTTGTTCTTTGTCTTTGAAGACTGTAGTGTACACCTTTGTATGAAATCTTCATTTTTTTGGCAATTTCAAGCATTGTATAGCCTTCATTCCTCAAAACAATGATTGACTGATGAGTTTCTAGAGAAAGCTGTTTCTTTTTTGACATTTTTACCTAATATTGACCTTAAGACATGCCAGTCTGTGGCAACTCAAAAACAAATACAAAGACAATGTTAAGCTTCATTTAATGAACCAAATAGCTTTCAACTGTGTTTGATATAATGGCAAGTGATTTTCTAGTACCAAATTAGCAATTTAGCATGATTACTCAAGGATAAGGTGTTGGAGTGATGGCTGCTGGAAATGGGGCCTGTCTAGATTTTATCAAAAATTACTTTTTTCAAATAGTGATGGTGCTGTGTTTTTACATCAGTAATGTCCTGACTATACTTTGTGATCAGTTGAATGCCACTTTGGTGAATTCAAGTACCAATTTCCTTCAGAAACAGCAAAATCTGTACATTATTCCAAACTTTTGGCAACCAGTGTATATTTTTTATTTACATTATGCCACAAATACTGTCATTTAACTTGTATTGAACCCAGAATATTCCTTTAAATATAATAGATTCTAGATTAAGTGACCTGGCTCAGTTTGCCCAGCTCTATTATAATGCATCCTGCACGCTGCGCTAGCAACCCCTGACTCACCAAAGGCAGCAGAATAATTAAGAGGACACGTACATGGATCATGGAAAGTGATAACAAGCAGGAATGTGTGATCTTTAATGTGCCCTAGACACTTATACTCCCTGTATCTCTAATGGCCCATTCCCCCGTCTATTTCCTATTCACTCTCCAGTTTTCATGCCATCCTCTGATGCTCTTTTACTGGATCTGCCTGGTGAAGTCCTGTAATTTACTATGTGCCCAGCAGGAGCTGAAGTCTGCATGCCAAAAGTTACCCAATTTGTTTCAAGTCTGATATCTCCCTTGACATAACAGCCATTAAGAAGTCTGCCCCACCCAACACAACCAACACCCCCCATCCTGTCTGATTCTGTCTCTCTCTTTCTCCCTCGCTGTCTCCTCACTCTGTCCTTATTAAATCTGGAGGATATAATCAGGCCCTCCATCCATAGCCCTGGATAATGGTCATAGTGATGGATGTGATGAGTTTTAATAGGACATGGCCATACTTTAAGATTAATAAAAAAAAATGACCTTTTCCAATTCTGCCTGTATTCGTTTTGGTTAATACATAGGTTAAATGTGTAAGCCAAGCAGTGGAGAAACAATAGGCTAAATAATAAATTAGGCTATGTTTTTCAGTTGGGTGTTTTCTGTTTTGTTTTTTGCCTTTCCCTAATGCTTTTTTTAAAGGCAGTGCGAGTCAAACTCAACACTGATTTCCTACTCCTTGTTTTTTTTTTATTTTAATTTTTATAAAATTATGTTCAATTACACGCAACCTCACTCAATTCCTCACTCAGTTTAGATTGTGATTGAGTTCTGTTCTGGTGAGAATAAAACTCCCGTCTGAGGCCGGTCCCCTGCGAGACTGATCTGACTCACTGTCCCACCTCTTTTGGGCCACACAAGGTTAATTGATCACTGTGGGGCTGTTGATGGGATGAGTGTGGGGTCAGCAGTTGTATTGACTGGACAGACTGATTAACAAGCACTAAAATGCTCCTCACCCCCGCTTTTACAACGTTTGGTAAGTCGTCGTCAATTACCCCCCTGCCAGCCTCCATCAGGGAGAACTGGCAACCTTTGCTCTCTTCATTTTGTCGCTTTGTAGTGCAGAAAACGTGATTTTGCCACATGCACATAGACAACTCTAACTGCTCCGTATTGATTGCTCTTAGTGGACAGTCAAAAGGTTATGAAGCGAGTGAATAGAACAAATATTTAATATTGAAGAAATGATCACACATTGTGTGAGAGGTATATTTATTGTCTGGAAAGCTAAATCATCTGATGACATGACAGTTAGTACATTTACATGTACAGCCAAAACACTGAAAAAAATCGGCTCATTCAAAAAACTAAACATACAAGCTCACACTGAATAAGCTGATAAAATGCCAATAAAATAGTTTACATGCAAAGTGAAATGGAGTAACAGGCAGAAATCTAGGTCTGCCGATCGGGATTGGCTTAAACCTTCATGACATTTAAATTACACATTGTCGACTTATTAAGCATAATCATTTTATGTATATAAACAGTCAATATACTGTAGAATTGGTCTCAGATGCAATAAAGTGGTGGGTACACTAGACTTTGAGCATACAAATTTATTTTCTGACAGTGCAACGGATCAGGATAGGACGTCACGTATGAGGGCACAAAATGTTAAAATATACCGTCTACTCACTTTCCTGCAACAATAAAAATGCACAGCTTTGAAATATGTGCTATGTTGTATATTGAGCCAAGAGGTCAGTGTGTGATTCTTTGATCATGTTTCAATTGGTCACACGTCTTCTCGTCATCCAGATTCCAGATTACTCTAGATACAGTTTTGCAAACTGATTTTTACGTGCCTCTTTCTATGTTTCGCTGCAGTTTCCTGGTGAATTGAACACTAGAGGCACTACGACAACTGTGAAAAATTCAGACAAGAATTTATGAATTTATGAGGTGTTTTTGGTTTCTCTGCACACTGCATGCTGTGAAATATTTAGATGGTGAGCCTTTTTTCATAATAACAGGGGAAAAGCATAATATTGTGCAATTGAGGTGTTTCACATTATGTTAAATCTCCCTACACAAGCAGTTTACTGGCCTCTTTTAGGGGCTCCAAAGTGACTTTAGCTTGCTGCTTGCAGCAGATAACATGTGTTTCTATAGTAACTTGTGAGAGTAACCTCGTGATTTTCCCTCCTGTTCGCAATTTCATCTATTCCGTTCAAAGGCATGCAAGCAATCATCTGCTTTGCACACATGCTCTGAATTCTAACCTGAACTCTATACATCCTGTAATTTCATTTAGTGGTATATATCAGTATATTCAGGACCAAAAGAGTTTTTTTTTTAGTGGAAGGTGTGGTGGAAGAGAATGGAGCCACAGGGGATTATGGGTAATGCCAGGAGATGAATGCATGAAAGCTCTTAAGATCACATTTTATTTTATGTCCTTTTAGTTGTCTGATATTTCTCTGTGATGCACACCAGGCACCTGACTGGCACCAACACAGAGGACTCAGACTTATCACATAGCATCTGCTTATTTCCCTGCGCTGTCAAAATCTGTCCCCCTAGATATTCACCATCACCTCTCTCATTTTTCTTTGCAGAGTGCAGATGCCAAGCTGCAACAGAGGATGACTGACAGAAGGCAAAGCTGAGACGGCTGTCAGTAAACATCCAGCCAGAGAGGCGATTTGTCAGTGTGTTAGAAGCCTTGCTCTCTTTCTCCAGCCTGACCCTTCACTTCGTCTTCTCTGCCTCTGCTTTTCTTATCTCTGCCGGCACCATCGACCCTGCCTGCTGCCCTGCCCCTTCCTAACGGAGACAATAAAGACCAGAGGGCTGAGACAGAAGCATCAAGCCTCACTGTCAGCCCTGCCACCCTTACAGTCACCAACAGGAAGCTGGCTTGCTGCTGCACCTCTTCTGGCCCACGCTCCATAAAAGTTGGATTATTTTGTAAAATAGGCACAGATCTTCCTCTCCTTCTCCCTCTTTCTCTATCTCTCCCTCTTTCGTGCTATCTCCAGCATCTTTGAGAGAAGAGGAGCAGACGGATCCTTCACATCACAGTGAATAGTCTATTAAAGGGGCGGCCCGCATAAAGGAGGCAGCCATGCATTTCCCGTTGCTGTTAACACTGCAGGCATCATGGCTGACTATGTGTCAGGCCAGTCAACACTATCCCACAACTTGGGGACACTACGACTTGTGCAAATCACATGGATACACGGATGAGGGCCCGACCTGGTATTACATGGCCTGTCAGCCTGAAGCCGCGGACATGACCAAGTACCTAAAAGTGACCCTTGACCCACCTAACATCACCTGTGGAGACCCACCAGAGACCTACTGCACCCTGGTGAGTGAATTAATAAGAACAATAATTTCATTTACACTGCCCTGTAAAAAGCAATTCAGTTGTCTTATACTGTGACCTGTCTTGTGACAGACGGATTTGGCTCAACTATACTCAGAAAAAACAGTGTGAGACTGCATATTGGCTTTGTAGGGCATCATATTAAGTAGTTGTTGTGGCCTCATCACATTTAATTTCTCCAGCTTCCTACTATGCAGTAGTATCACCTCCTTTTATACAGTACGTCATACACTTCTTTCATGTGTAACCGGTCCTGCTCGACCCGCTCTGAATGGGATTCGAACTGGTGTCTCCGGCATTGGAGGTGGGTGCACTAACGAGGAGGCTAAATGCTACAGCACCTAGCGTCAGTCGCTAGTGCGCCTCTTGAGGCCAGGGGAGTGAGGTTTACACATACCGCACAGCTATCACATACCAGCTGGCTCCCATTACACATGCACAAATACTAACTCAGAGTGGCTTTACATTTGATGTGCAAATACATAATCTCACATGCACACGGTTACTGATATTTAATATCTTTGAGTTTATTTAATGGACCTGTGTTTAATTTATATACAGCTAAGAGGGACAGAAATGCTCACAGGCACCTGTCAAAGACAATTTAATTCATTTAAATTTCAACACATAACATCTGACTTGTCTTCAACATGTATGCCTTTAGAATTATTAATAAGGAATATAAAATTTGAAATCTCAGTTAATGTCAAATTTGCATCAATGTTTAAATGGTGCATGCTTCCTGTGCTGGGTCTTCCTATGGTTATTAATGAACTCATTTAAGCTTTGGTGGAAGCCTTCATTAGGTCTTTGTGAACAATATTCTGTATGTCATTAGCATTGAAAATAGGAGTGAATAAAGTGTAAGAGTTAGAGGGAAAAGGGGAGATAGGAAAAGCCATAGAAAAAGCTATTGATAAAAGAGGCACTTAAAAATTAGGCTTTTTTTTTTTTTTTTTTTTTTTTTTGGAGGAGGAGGAGGAGAGATGTGCATCTTTTATGAGCAAGTCTAAGTGTTTAATTAGAAAAAAAAAAATAGAATAAATTAGTGCATTATGCACTGTTCCTTTGAAACTCACAGCTTTGTTTATGGTTATCCATTTCACTTGATTTAGAGACTTGTGTGATTAAAGACTCCATCCATTCATGTTTCCTCTTATACTACAGGTTCAGAGAGAGAGGGAGCAGGCCTGCTTACAGTATTTAAGGGGTAAAAATAACAAGTGGAGGGAGACAGGCCAATAAGAGTCTGCTGAGTGACAGAGGACCTAATATCTGGTGTGCGGGGAGTGAAAAGTGAATTATTCAGTATGTTTTGTCGCTAATGTGTTTTATTCATAGGATACATTATTCAGAGCCATATCTGGGAGGCACTTTTGAAAATGCTGACTCCCTCTGATAGATTTCCAAGGTTAGAGCAAGGGCTGTTATCAATTTTGGAGGGTCACTGTCACAATACAGCTCTGCGTTCTGGTTTCCCAAGGGCTTCGAGAAAAAAACTTCCACACATAATTTCACCCCAGCCCACCAGTCCCATTATTACTGCAGTAACTGCAGACTGACCAACAGCATTAGTCTTCACCGTATTCTTGCCTGCCTTCATTCCAGGCTTCGCAATCAGCCTGTGGTTGAAAAATCTGTTTGCGGTGGTTACGATAGAAATACAGTTTGCAGTCGCGAGAGACCCAATTAAACTCATAGGCATGTTTACATCAAATATTTATTGTAAAACACTTCTCTTATCATTATGTTATCTGCCTCACTTATCTTCTAGCAACATAAATTGCCTTTGTCCAGCCTTGAAACTGGCTCGGTTTTCTTCCAGTGCATCGAGGCCGATCAATTGAGCTGTTAGCCATGAATTGGCAGCAGACATTACAGAGTTATACTGATTATGCCAATAACAGTTTTTATTATGTCTGTAATCATTATTTTATTTCCGGCTATTGCCATTAGTCTGCTTTATGCAAAAGCTCAATCCTCTGTAATTGATTTCTACTCAGGCTGGCCATGGGCTTCTCTCTCTCCTTTTCTCCTTCTCTCCCTCTGTGAGACTGCTGGGCTGTTTCCTCTGATTAGACCTGTAACAGAGGCAGACAGAGAACCCGCTCCAGGCTGGAGAGAGCCAAGCACCGGAGAGACTGATCCCACACGAAATGCTTTACCCTGCATTCTGAAGTGCAGGGAGCTGGACAGATCCATTTGTGAAAAGCTTTTATTCTGCCATGGGTGATGACCTTCTCTATGGTGAAAACTTGACCCTCAATGGCCTACAACACATAATAACACCCTCACGGCCTTTCTGACTGAAGCTTTTGCTGCAGACAATGCTCCTTGTCTATGATTGTTTTGTGCCTTTGGTGTCAGTATTGATGTTGGTCAATAAATGTCACTGAACGTTCCAAATTACCCACCCATCATGTCCTTAGCACACCGTATCTGCAAGACCAACATGGCCACAGTAAAAGTAGTATGCTCTTGGGGAAACTTTCAGTCTTAGTATAAGGACCATCCACAGCTGTGTGCACAGCTATTAAAGAAAAATTGATGCGGTGTAATATCAGGGTTTACATATGATACATTCCTGATATTCAATAGGCTATTTTGAACAATAATCTAATCTAAAGCATTGCCATCACAACTGCATTATGTCCTGCATATTTGTCTAGCAACTTTCAACGACCAACTGAACTTGATTGTCATCTAAAATAAATGTTAGTGTCATAATGCAATTCACATTTTCTGAAGAAGCTCTGCAAATGTGATCCGAGGTCAAGAGGGTTAGATTTAAAATATTTTAAAGTTTTAAAATGTTCAAAAGCTAGTTTTCTGAAAGTGAACTCAGCATTGGACAAATAGTTCTGATAGTTTATAGTCTTGAAAAAGTTTAGAACATTCTGAGAATGTCATTCAGCAGACTTTTTTAATCTACAGAACAGGGTAACGCAAATTTAATTTTGTGTGAAGAAAAGGCACATATACTGTAGGTCTAAAAAAATAAAATATTTGTTCGTTTGGTAATTATTTTATTTAATGTTTTATTCATTTGGTAGGCTAAATTATTTCATTTAATACAGGGAATTTTGCCAGAATTTTTTAAAATAAGCTAAAAAAATTAATTGTATAGAATTGGGCTATGCTAGTGTTCCAAAAAAGCACATTGAAGCTTTTCTCCTAGTATTGTGTATCTATTTTTAATTTAAAACATCTTTGTGCACAGAAATGATGTTTTGTTTTGTTTTTTTTGTTTTGTTTTTTGTATTGTGGGCTAATTCCATGACTGCCGTCTATTATTTTGAATGGTGTGGAAAAGCAACATTAATAAATAAACGGATTAAAATTAAATTAATCACAAACAGTGGCTATTAATTTGTTCTCCATGATACGAGATATTTGTGTTGGCACTCCTGGAAGTGTCCTGTTTGCAGCTTCAGATCTGTGCAATGCTGTTAAGATCAATCCATAATCACGTGCAATAAATTGGCTTTCGATGATGTCGTCATGATTAACACAGGCTAACGATTGGGGTAAATTCTGTCATGTGACACTACATTTTTGTGTTAATGCCAGTTTTCTCGACAAAAAGTGTTTCCAAACCAGTTTTTCGCAACATTTGAAGTATCGACATAGAGTTTATGCGCTAGAGTTAAACGGAAAAATATTATGTCGACACTTGTGAAATTTTAGCGATAATTTGCATTTCTATCAGCTTTATTTTAATGCGCTAAAACTGTTTTCGCAAAAAATCCTTGGGTGGAAACGTAGTTTATGAGATGAAAAACCAAATTGCTGAAGCAACAAATAATGTTTTGGTGCTTATCTGGAACTTTTGCCCCATGTGTTTACTTGCATGCTCTTCCGGACTCTTCCGGTCCTTCGCGTAGCAAGTGCAACATCCTATCAGTTGAGTTACCTCACAACTTGATCACACTGAAATAAGCTTGTAAATATAGTTGTGCAATGTTAAATTGTTTTGATGTCATAAGGTAGCATTGTGTGAGGAACAACGCAAAAAGGAACTGTTTAGGAACTCATCATCTGCCGTTTTACTCGTGATTTGTGTGAAAGTAAATAAAATGTATTTTTGTTGTCACACCTCTAGTGTTTATTTCATCATGAAACTGTTGTGATGTGTACAACGAGCCATTTAAAAAATATTTTGCAAAAATGTAAGTATAGTAACATGATTCTATAATATCAGGATGTATAATTGACACTGTCAACCAAAAACTGTTGATCTCAGATCTGGAAAAGATGCACATTTCTGATTTATGTCAGATTTAACATGTCATGCGTTTGTCAACTGCAAAGGTCCCCTCTTTACTCCCTGCAAACTCAAGTCTTGGAGTCCCACAGGGATCAGAATTTGGCCCCTTATGTGTCTTCATCAATGCCGAATCATCCGGAGCGGTCATCCAATCAGATGGATTCTCTTTATCGTTAGCAATTCATCTGTACACCTAATTCTACCTTTCTGTATCCAAATCTGCAATTTCACAGAAAATCATCTCTGACAATTTGGCATGTTTCTGGAACATTTATAATAAATGACTTCTCAAACTCTAAGTCATCCCACCTGCATCTGCCATCCCCTTAAGCATGTCCAAAAAGTTGCCCTTGTGGTCTGGGCCACTACTACCTTCAGTCTTTCATCAATTTGTACATCCCATCCTGACCAATGCTATCAGCCATTTCTGTCACCTTTCTACCCCATCTCTCCATGTAGGTTCACACTCATCAAAGTCTGGAAATCTTTCAACACTTGTTCCTCGGTGGCGGAATGAACTCTTAATAGCCACTAGAACAGCCAGTTTTGGTAAAAATAATAATAATAATAATAATATATATATATATATATATATATATATATATATATATATATATATATATATATATATATATATATATATATTTTAAACTCAACAAAAGCAGAAATGGTTTGAATAGTTAATTCAATCTAAAATTAGAAATGAAATACTGTAATTGAAATGGGATATTGGCACATTCGTCAGTCATGTGGCCTCACAGACATGCCAGAGCGAAGGTCTTCACTAATATAACAGCCATTCAAGACCTCTCCTTGCACTATGTAATGCAATTTGGCCAGGAATAAAAGAAGAGAATGAGAGACCAGTTCTTCTGCTTAGAGCAAAAACAAGAGAGTTGTTCTAATAAGGAGAATTAAGTTGATAAAAACTAGACTGTGTTTTAAACATGATAATGGCTTTAAGCTAAAGATTGTCTTGCTGCAGCATTACTCAAGCTTTAATTATTCTATAAAGGGACACAGCTTTATTTGTGTTTTGATACATAATTATGACCTTTTCCTGCATATTTCTGCATGATATTGCAGAGCTCAGGGAGTGATGGAAGACATTTTGGTTCATCAGCCTTCTCTCAGAGCTGTGCCATTCCTCAAGTGGCTTAGCATTGACATTTCAGTGAGATTTGAGTCTGCTGTCAGCTACAATATGCCTCCTCTCATATTTAAATGTGTGTCTCGATGAAAGCCGAGGGGAAAAGGCTCCTGCCAATATAGTGTAGTTTCAGACAAATGGTGACATTCGACTTTAATCAAATAGTTTATTTGTGCCGAATTCATGCTGAGCGAGTGCACAAAACCAGCAACAAAGCAGCTTTTCAATAGTGCTGACTTTCATGAATGGACAGAGGCAAATATTTGCATTTTAACACTATTGAAAATCTAATAAATTTTTCAATGGAGCTGTTAAACATCTGAGGCGTTCTGGTGCATGATTGATCTATTTATTTGTTTTCATTTTAGTCAAGCTGCAAAGCTGATAGAAACCAAAGGATTTTGTAGCGACTAACTGATGTTGTTGCTCCATATCAGAGCCCAACACTTAAATCACATGGAATTATAAATATGTGCCCAGCACTAGTACCAGCGCCTTTGTTCAGTCACTTAGAATAAAAATGTTAAACTTTAGAGCATAACTGTTTGGCATTCAAGGTCTCCATGAGAATGCTTTGGCAGTTGAAAATCTTATAAAATAGCAGAAATGTATTTGATGTTAGAGCAAAATGTAGCATGGTCTTGATGTTAGGCTTTTGTTTAAGGGTTCATTTTAGATTTATTGGCATTTGCACAATCACAGCAACCTGTCTATGTCTGTACACTTCATATATCTGCTTTTTGGTGGTTTTGTGGGGACACATCTTTACATCATGAATGGAAACAGCTGGGTTCAAAGGGTCCTGAAGTGTTTTCCTTACCACAAGCAGGGTTGGGAGGGTTACCTTTGAAATGTATTCCACTACAGATGACAGAATACATGCTGTAAAATGTAACTTGTAACGTATTCTATTAGATTACTCAAGGTCAGTAACGTATTCTAAATACTTTGGATTACTTCTTCAGCACTGGTAGATTTTTTCACTTGTTTTGACTATAAAAACTCTGCCAGTACAGTAAGACAAAATACACATGTTAAAAATACATTCTCTGAAAAACCTAAATATCTTATGCAGTGCTGTTTCTAAAACAATATAAATCAAATGTATCTTGTTTTAAGGATTTTTACAGGAAACATATGTCTAAAGAAAGCTTAAAATGTCTACTTTTAAATTAAACAATACAAATTTAAAACAAATATTCTCCTGCAATGTAATCTATATGAAACAAAGCGATGTACAGTTTCTCCTGGCTCAGCTAATTATCGCAAATGTGATCACACCCACCAGCAGAGCGCGCTATTCATACGGTAATGTGCTGAGACGATCAATGCAAATGGTAAACGCCCCCAACAATGCCTTAAAAAACATCAAGTTCATCGTCACATTTTGAAGAGCGACTTGATCCAGCCGAGGATACCATTTCGGATGAGTAAGTCTTTACTTACATAAGCTGACATGCTATTTTATATAAACATGTACAAATTTTACTAGTTGGACTATTTCCAGCCAGAGTATTCAGAGTATTGAAATTTGAAATATGTCCTAATAGGCAAGTTTTAGTTACATTTAAATGTTGTTTCAGCTAAAGTAGGTATTTAAATTGTATGCTGTATGATATAAATATGATATGTAATATGATATAAAAATAATATGAATGTTTAGATTATATTTTAACTAGTGTTTATGCTGCCTCATTATCATCAATGAAACTTGTGCTTGCAAATATTTGTTCGGGTGTAAATGTGTAAAATGTGCTGTAAATATGCCCATATTAGAAAATCAGCATATTAGAATGATTTCTGAAGGATCATGTGACACTGAAGACTGCAGTAATGATGCTGAAAATTCAGCTTTGATCACAGGAATAAATTGCCTTTTACAATATATTCAAATAGAAAAAGTTATTTTAAATTGTAAAAATATTTCACAATATCACCGTTTTTGCTGTATTTTGGATCTAATAAATGCAGCCTTGGTGAGCAGAAGAGACTTCTTGTAAAAACATTAAAAAATCTTACCGACCTAAAACTTTTAAACAGTAGTGTAGGTCTAAATTTTTTAAGTAAAGTCTTTATGTAAAGAAAATGTATAGTCAGATTAATTATTTTAATTTAAACTTGATTTTGTGAATAAGCTACAAACAATACATTCAATCATTAAGTCTCCTCACATTCATTCTCTCATAGGGGAGGGGTCTTTGTCTCCTCATGTGTGAATCACATCAATATTCATGATCATCCATGCCTCCTCGCATATCTATCTATCTATCTATCTATCTATCTATCTATCTATTGTCATGTCATATCGCATTCTGTTTAATATGTGGGTTTGCATGCACATTGGCCATCTTATTAATATTTATTATGTAAAAGAATATGTCAGTGTAAAGTCTTTCATGTGGTAATGCCCAGGCAGGATGGGCAACTGTTATTGTAACAGACCACACTCAATCTGTCACCTGTTTACCCATGATTTTAAAATATGGTGAGTTTTTTTTTCTTCCCTTACCTTCAACAGTCATTTGGTGATACTGTATCAGTCCAGGTCTGCATCTGCTGTTACAGGAAGTAGTATTTCCTGCAGCAGATGCTTCCTGTTCTATCTAAACTTCATCAGGACATGGATTAAGTTTCCACAGGCTGCTACAACATGATAAGAAAGTATTTTCCCAATGTTGCCATCCCATAATGCAGGCCGACAAATTTTCATCATTTTTTTTTTTTTTTTTTGTACCTACCAAAAATGAGTAGAATGAAGAGTAAAACAGAACCAGCCAGTGGAAATTTTCCATTATATTATACAATAAAGAACCTTCAGTATATGGCACACACACAAATTATATTGTATTGGACCATTCTATCGTACTCCTGTAAAGGTTGGAGAAAGTTTAGGCTGTGTATGCTGCCACCTCAAATGATTATAACATAAACATTTATCCTGACGTTTACCATCACAGAACGGCACAGAGCAAAGATGACTAGCAAACGGCAAAGTCTGCATTAGAATACTGGAAAATCATATTGTCTGGTCTGTAATTTGCTCTGTGAATACGTCCCGCTGGAGCTCTTGGCTTGCAGATAATGAGAGCACTGTCATTTGGCTTCCAGTTTTTATTTCTGTGACACAGGGAATTTTCTTTAATGTATTCCATTTGACTAAGGGCTTCCTTTCTCTCTTCCTCTCTAATGCAAGACGAGCCTAAATCCCTCTCCTGGTAATGGGGCTTTTGTTGGTTTCCACAGTTCATCACGCATGGAAAATTCTCAGCTCAAACATTCTCTGAGGACGGTACTAAGAATAGGCAGAATTCTGTAGTAGCCTATCTGAAACAGGGCCCTGGGTTCCATTTACTTTTAATTGCTGCCTGTGCCTTTAGGCTACAGATCCTTCCCCCTCTCTCTCTTTATTCCTCCCTCTTTCACACTCTTTCTATCTTTCTGTATTCTTTGTCTGTCTCACTATCTGTGTTACTAGCACCATTATGCTCTCATTGGCTGTACAGACATGGTGACTTTCACAATCTGTTTAGCATCAGAAAACAGATAAACTGCAAAATGGAAATTATTCAGTAACAGCCAGCAGATTAACTACCATCTACTGACCTTAAATACAGACACATGGATCAAACAGACACAAATACACACATACACACTGCAGCAAAGACACTAATAATGATTTACCAGTAGTGTAAATCATCCTGTGTAGAGTGCGATGGCACTGATTGCTAATGGGATTGAACAATTAGATCCACGAAGGCCGGTATCATTTGAGATGTTGCAATGGAACACTAGGGTTTACGGAACATGATCCGCTACTCCACCTCTCTAGAGCATGGGCCACCAATTACAGCCACATTAACTGCCCTTTGTTTGTTTATGATGGGATGTAGCGATTAACAAGTATGCAGTTTCTAGATGTCAGGACCAAGCCATTTACTAAATGGAGACAGACAGAAAAAGCTGAGTAAAATATGGATCTTATCAATAAAAAAATAAATGCTGATTGCCTTAAATGGCAATGGACTACAAACAGTTACGTTTTCTGACCAAGGCAAAAAGGATTAATTAAAAAAGAAAAAAAGAAACACATTTTTCAAGCCTTCTCTCTCGGTTTTGCTTTTTTTCAGAAGGGTCGATAGAGGATGGATTAATAGGGCTATTCATTTTCAAGAAGAGAAAAAAACTGTCTTTTCAAGGGACAGCGGGCAATGAGAAAAGGGCTGAGGAGGCTTTTTGCAGGCCTCGAGGGCTGGATCTCTCTTCCTGAGAGCTGTGTTAAGCCAGAAAGAAAGAGAGAGGCTCTGACCCTCATATAGGCCTCCTCATTTCGTGTGACTGACAGTTAAAAAATGCAATGATCTGTTACGTCTGTCCCAGGCAGTGCTGAGAAAATTTGAAATCAATAACAACGCAATTAGAACTGGGAATCAAATGCTAAATATTTCCCTGGACATTCCGTGCAGAATGATATTTGCTTTTTTTGATGAATTACTAAAGTGCTTCTGAACTTATTGCTAGTAGCCCTCGGTCTACAGTCAGGTGTGACTCTACCACTGTGGAAGTGCACAATATCGCATATTGTGTCCTTTGCACTTTATTTTAATCACATTGGATATGTTCTGGCAGTTAAATACTAATCGTAAAACTGATAGTTAAGACTCTAAATTCTATCCGTTGTACATTAGCTGATATATACACACCTGTGATCGCATACTATTTGAATACAATATCAATGCAGCAAGTTGCTATGTTGCTTGGAAACCATAAATAGCTTACAGTTCTGCCAGTGATCTGTATTACATGGCAAAAGAACAGTTTGTTGTGACTATTATTTGTAGTCAATTGAAATCTTTTTTGAACATCAGTGTCTTTTATTACATTGCCAGTAAAAGCTACAAGCACTTAAAGGGATACAATTCTTTCATCATTTACTCACCTTCATGCCATCCCAGATGTGTATGGCTTTCTTTCTTCTGTAGAACACAAGAAGATTTTTTAGAAGAATATCTCAGCTCTGTAGGTCCATACAGTGCAAGGGAATGGGTGCCAAAATGTTGATGCTCTAAAAAGCACATAATGGCATCATAAAAGTAATCCATAGGACTCCAGAGTTTTTATCTATATCTTCAGAAGTGATATGATAGGTGTGGGTGAGAAACAGATCAATATTTAAGTACTTTTTTGCTAGAAATTCTTCTCTCTGCCCAGTAGGGAGCTATATGCATGAAGAATGTGATTCACCAATACACAAGAAGATGAACGTGAAAGAGAAAGTTAAAATAGAGATTGACTGAACAGGGATGAGAATTTATAGTAAAAAAAAGTACTTAAACAATTATCTGTTTCTCACCCACACCTATCATATCGCTTCTGAAAATATGGATTTAACCACTGGAGTCTTATGGATTACTTTTATGCTTACTTATGTGATTTTTGGAGCTCAAAAATTTTGGCACCCATTCACTTGCATTGTAGACCAAAATAGTGAAATATAAAATAAATAAAAATCTTCATTTGAGTTCAACAGATGAAAGAAAGTCATACACATTTGGGATGGCATAAGGGTGAGTAAATGATGAGGGAACTTTCATTTTTGGGTGAACTATTCCTTTAAGGCTGGGCATTGCAGGGCTTTGACATGGTTAAAGGGTGTAATTGTGGCTTATTGTTTCATTATATGTTACACCATCTGATATTTTTAACACTCTTTGACATCGTATAAGCTAAGAATTTAACCCAAACATGAAGAACAATCCATGTTAGACATCAGCATGTGATGTGTTTCTTTAATTAAAGAGGCAAAACATTCAACTCATACACACTAATTTTTATATGAATCAGTATTTACTTCACAATGAGACTGTCCCAGGTCCAAATTTGGAGCTTTCACTTAAAGCCAAGAGCTTTCACTTAATTAGTGAGACCCTGATTAAAAAAAAAGAAGAAGGAAAAAAAAAAAACCTAAACAGGGCAAATTTCAGTTTTATGGAAGGGAGAATAGAGGAAGAGAAATGGACATGCCAGTAGCAGTTACAGAAGTGCTGTCTGGGTAGCTGGATTGTTAGCTCTTTATTGCTGCTCTCCAATCTGTATTGAGTCTGTTGGTGGATGGACTGCAGTGTCTGCAAGTCTATTTCCTGCAGGCAGCCAGCACAGGTCTGGCATTTAAACCTCTCCCTCTCCACACTTTTTTATTTTTTTAATTTTTTAAATTTTTTTCAGATTGACATCTCTTCTTACCTAAACCCCTCCCCTCTGTCCACTCTTCCCTTTTTCTTAAAAGGGTGATATTCTAGTCATTTGATGAATGGTCCTAACCCAGACCCCCCGTTGAATACCCTTGCCTTAGAGTTAAACAGTCTTTTCCTGCCACTGTATCTTGAAGACTCCTGTATGTAATTGACCTCTGTTAAGGTTGACTGATCTCAGCACAGTTTACACTGACATTTACGAGGGTGGGCCAGTGTGCTGAGTACTGAACAGGCGTTGATATGTAAATGCACATCATAACCACAGTAGTATCTGAACAAGCTGTTTTTGCAGCTTAATTCTCATTAAAACTCTGGGTGGATTGGGAAGGGAGCTGATTATAACCCCTTCCTTCTTCTCCTCTTTCTCACCTCTGTCTGTCCTAACTTGTCTTAACCTCAAACCATACAGCTTTCCCAATGCGGCATCTCCTTCTATTATATGCTTTTCTTTCTTGTTAATTATTTTACAGAGGAAACTGAGGGGATTATTTAGCATTTTTAGTTGCTATTCACATATATTCTACAGGGAGATGTGTCTTTGTCTATAGTGAGAGAAGACAACATAAGGTGTGACTCTCATAACTTCTGGGGGTTGTTGTTTCAAAAGCCTTGGCTTAAAATGTTTTACGTATCCTCTCACTGCACATTAGAGAATAGAAATGAAGTGATTTAGTGACACCCATTGAGCTTCAGACATTGTTCTGGGAGTAACGGCTCATCAAGGGGCATGTTAAGGGGCTCTTTAATTGTGTTTAATGTGTTTGTTCTCTCCCTCCCCACCAAACTTCATAGCTCAAAATGACAGCCAGCATACTACTGGGCTATTTTCTCTGATGTATGCCGGAATTTGGTGAAATCTTATTAGGGCCTGTTCTCATAGCTCCTATTGTTTCAAACTGCAGTTTCATGATGTAAGCAGTCTTAAGGCCCCAGCATACTTCCTACGAAATCGGAGAACGAACAGCTGTGACATCACTTAGAACAAATTCTGTCCAAAAATAATGTGTTTTTGAGTTTGTTTTGGTAGTTTGTAACAGCTCGCCAGGGCAAAAAACTTCTTACTGGCTGCTAAACTCATAACTGCCATTGGTTCACATCATCGCTAAGTGTGACCTGCAGCCAGGGGCGGACTGGGAAGAGAAATCGGCCTGGGATTTTACATAGAAACTGGCCCAAAAAGTTGTGTGTGTGTGGGTGGGGGGGTGGGGGGGTGGGGGTGGGGTTGTCGCTGTCCTTTTCTGCATATCACTGTCCCCTTCGGCATATCGCGGCGCCGTTTTGTGGCCCGTTGTGCATAACGCGGCGGCCCATTTCAGCTTATCGCGGCCCATTCGGCCCCGTTTCGTGGCCAGCCCATTGGGAAAAGTTACGGTTCTCCCGATGGCCAGTCCGCCCCTGCCTGCAGCTAGGTTACCAATGTCCCATATAATACAGAATCATCCCGTATTTAAGTGAATAAAATTGCATTCCATATTAAATCCATGCGTGATGCCATGTGTCCCATATTATGGCGTCTCACACCCAAACCGGTGGGAACATTTCACACATAGAGAGAAATAGATCTGCAACACAGACATCTTTTCCATGAGTTGTGTGAGAGATCTGCTGTTGCTTTACAACATCCTACACTTGACAGAAGTGGCTGGGGGAAAGATCAAGTAAGATCAATGACAGTCAGAGCTTGTCTTCTGTTGTTTTTTCCATTAAAAGCAGGAGAATTTGGTTAAAAAAAAATATAGCATTCGAGTGCATGATAATTGTTTCCCACCATTGTGATTCCAAAATTCCACGCACCTATTCAGAACATGACATTACATTGCATTGCATGTGTCAGTGCTCGTTCTGGAAGAGAAAGAGAGAGAGACTCTGCAGCACTTTTAATAAATTCTTTTGTCTGTATTCTGCCCATTAATAACACTCTTTTATAAACCCATTTTTGCAGTAGTATCAGTGTCATCATAAATTACAATAACAAAGTGTACTCAGCACATATTATGGCCATGGGTAACATGTTAGTGAATTAGCGCTATTAATTCAGAATGTAAATAAGACAAATTACACATTATCCACTGCATACATTGCTTTGGTAACACTTTACGATAAGGTTCCATTCTTTAACATTAGTTAGTGTATCATAAACAAACAATAAACAATATATATATATATATATATATATATATATATATATATATATATATATATATATATATATATATATATATATTATATTTAGTAATCTTTATTAATGTTAGTTAATTAAAATAAAATTGTTTATTGTTAGTTCATGTTAGTTCATAGTAGTTCATAACTACTGTTAACAAATACAATGTTTGATTTTGAAAATGTATTACTATATGGTTAAATTAACATTAACAAAGATTAATAAATACTGTAATAGTATTGTTCATTGTTAGCGCATGTTAACTAATGTTGTTAACTAATGTTAACAAATGGAACCTTATTGTAAAGTGTTACCATTACTTTGAATCATAATTGAGTGGTTATAAAAAACTAAAATTACCTATTGTTTATCCTGGTTCTCTTTCACAAACTGAGTCCTCAAAGTTGTGTGCCTATCTCTTGTTTTTCTGCCCTAGTTTTGACATTTTAAATCAGATCTCCATGCAAGTGATGATTATGGCTATTTTATTTTTATTTGATAATTCATGTGGGGTCAAGTAAAACTCACAGGTCAGCATTTGCAGTGTATGAAACAAAAAGTCTGGATTCTGTGGTGTTCTACACTCATTAAGAGGTTTGGTGGTGACACAAGTCAACAGTTATAAAATCTCTCGATTCATCATGCCATTAATTTTGTATTCATTTTCAGTTTAGCTCATATACGCCTAAGCAATTTGTTTTATTCCCTCTTGAGCAAATTACACCCTGCTAATAATACTAATTAGTCCTCCAAATGTATTTTCCCTCAAACATTTCCTCTCAAGTGAGTTTTGAGATCAGGAACCATTATGGTTGCCTAAATCTGTCAGTGTAGTTTACACTTAACTATGTTCAGCTCGATTATAACTTTACGCTTCGGATTCTTGCAGTAGGCAATCATGGTTATTCATATGGTTCACTGTGAATTTTTAGCCTAGACACTTTATAAGACACTTTTACCAATTAATAGCACCAAATCTTTTGTATAAATATTATCAAAGCACCTTTTTCTTTGCTGTTGACAGCAAATCTATTTAGAATGCCATAGTATGTGAGCACTAAACATCTCTAGGGGTGCTTGATACTGGCAGTGAATTCCGCTTATGCTTTTGAACTCTGTTCTGCTTTCAGAGAATGGATGAAAGCAAAGGTGTGTGCCAGTATGCCATGTGTCACAGGGTTTATTCTGCTCATAGATAAGAACACAGCATAAGCCGCTCTTTTCCCCAGTCAACAGGCCTTTCCACGGATTTATCTCTGTCCAAATTTGTTTCTGCTGTCTATTTTTAAACTGGCAATTTGGAAATCTGGGCATGTTTTCTGCCATAATTGTTTAGTGTAAACTCTTTTCAATACAGAAATAACTCATAGATGTTGTAGCATAGGCATTTGGCACAGGCAATTGTTTTTCTACATTAATGAAACCTTAATTTCACAATTTAGGTTCATTTTAACCTACTTTTAGAATTTTTAGAATTGATAGTGCATATACATTTGCATATATTGAATGCTTTTTTTGTTTGCAATTAACCAGATCTGTTGCTGTTATAGTTTTAGTGTTTGTTTTTGGGATCAGGGTTTAGTAGGACTGAAATTGAGATTTTTTTTTTCTTTGTTCATGTTGGTTTAGATTAGGGTGACCAGATTCCTGCTTGTAGAAAACGGGACAGCCCTCTCCCAGCAAAAATAAAATTTACGTATCTTTACCTAGGCACAGATCAATGCGAAGCAGAGAGTGCATCTGCATCTGTAACTGTTGTCACCTTGTACGTTTTGCTGGCAGCAATTTTTCTCAGTGTGCGCTTGTCTTTCAGGAGTTTATCGTAAAATGCAGAGCAGTCCAGTCCAGTACAAAAAGCATTGCCTTCATGACTGTTACACTGAATCGAGATTTATCCGATGTCCATGCTGTGTTCATTAATGAGAACACACACTCTACAGATGCAGATGTCCCAGGCAGGCATAAAACAAACTCCACGACCTTGGCTAAGACTCCGAAGTTGATGATCCAGCTCACGAAAAATGTCTGTCCATCTCTCAGACATGGCCATCTTGTTCATGTTCAACTCAGTGATGCGACGATTGACAATGTTTTTAGCGCAAGCCCACTCATCAAAGAGCATGGTTTCGTCAATCAAACTGAGAGTGGGGATTCTGGAGTAGAAGTGTTCGTGCTCTGAATGTCTTTCCACTCTGGGATGTCTTTCAGTAGGGCCCACTCAAGTTTTTCTGTGTTCTCAATGAGCGGCTCTAATAAAAGTTTCTTTCTGCACAAAAGAAATCATCTGCTCACATGTCACCAGCTTCAACTAGGGCATCCAACTGCTTTTTTTTTATTTTTATCCCCTTTTCTCCCAATTTGGAATGCCCAATTCCCACTACTTAGTAGGTCCTCTTGGTGGCACAGTTACTCACCTCAATTCAGGTGGCAGAGGACAAGTCTCAGTTGCCTCCACTTCTGAGACTGTCAATCCGTGCATTGGACAGTCGAATATCACGTGGCTCGCTGTGCATGACACCGCGGAGACTCCGCATGTGGAGGCTCATGCTACTCTCTGTGATCCATGCACAACTTACTACGTGCCCCATTGAGAGCGAGAACCATTAATCGTGACCACAAGGAGGTTACCCCATGTGACTCTACCCTCCCTAGCAACTGGGCCAATTTGGTTGCTTAGGAGACCTGGCTGGAGTCACTCAGCACACCCTGGATTCGAACTCGCGACTCCAGGGGTGGTAGTCAGCGTCAATACTCGCTGAACTACCCAGGCCACCCAACTGCTTTTTAATGTCAGAAGGTATGAATGATTGCTCCAGCCTGGCCTGCAAGACTTTTCTCAGGTCATGAATGTGCAAAGCCACTTCTGTGGTCTTGCTCTACTATCTCCAGCGCATGGTTAAAAGTGGCTGTTTGCTTGAGTGCGAAGCCAATCCAATGAAATGTCTCTTAGAAACTTTGGGCATTTTTCTTGAGAAATAAAATATGCACGCAGACCATTGAAAATGTGTCTTATTCTTTCAAGAGCTGGACCAAGAGAGAGGAAACGTGTGTTGCCATGCTGCAAGATTTCTGATAGTCAGATAGATATGACAGCTTCAGATTTGGTGCGGGCAGAAGAAAATTTCGGATCATACAATTTCTTTATCAATTTCACAGTGCAGTCAGCCGACCGAAAAATATGTCCGTGCAGAATAGAATGATAAACAAAAAGTCCTTCACTTGCGTGCGCCTTCTCAGATTCTGAACTTTGCTTCACAAAAAAAAAAAATCGCTAACACTTGGTGTAGCACACTTACTTTTAGCAGCATCCACATGCTTTTTTGTATGAACATGCTGCGTGATGTCTTGAGGCCTCCATGGGCGATGGAAAAGCGAGCTCCACAAATCTCACACCTCACTTTACTAGGCTCTGTCTATGACTCCTTTTTTAGATATTTCAACTCTTTTTGAAGATCCTTATTAAATGTACATTAACACTTCCTTGACATTTTTCCAGCCACAGTTTCATCTGTGTGCTCTTTCAAACTAACTCTTCAATGAGTTCACTAACTGGACGTCTATTGATAGGGGATTGTGATTGGATAGTTTAATCCAATCATGTACTTCAAATAACATGATTCAATAATGTGATTTTATTGGTTTTACAAGCTGTATCCTTGGCTACCTTTGATTAGAATACTCATGTGATTGAGAAAGCCTTATATAATTTTAGGAGAGGGGAAATATGGGACAAAACATGATTTTTTCAGAATAAGTCGGGACACTACAAAAAGTGCTTAAATACGGGACTGTCCCGGGAAAAATGGGACATCTGGCCACCCTAGTTTAGATGCAAAGACAGCACAAACAAAGCCTTTCTGTCTCCACAAACTCATTGCAGTCTACTTTTGAACACTGCTCTCGCTTGTAATTTGCATGGTGGATATTACTAGTGTTCTTCCACCTCCATTCAGCCTGTGTTTCAGAGAAGAAGGTCCTTGTAAAAAAAGAAAAGTGGATAAATCCTTGTAATATGTTTTGTGCAATCATTTTGTATCATGAACACTAAACCATTATTTTTTGTACAAGTATGCATTCAATACAGGAAGAAACAATATTTTAATATAAATATAATCCTCAGAGTACATGATGTAACACAACACTTGTGTTGTAATACCTGTAATTTGTTCAGTTTACATCACTCAGCAGCAACAGTTACAGTTATTATATTTTCTCTTTTTTTCAAGTATTTTTTTTAGTTATTAGTCATTCAAATCTTCTTTCAGAATATCATTTTACATCTGAAGCTTGTTTTAATAATAATAATAATAATAAAACATAGTTAAGGTGATAGTTCACCCAAAAATTATAATTCTCATATCATTTAGTCACCCTCATGCCATCTCAAATTAAAATGTAGAAACAAAAATTAATCCATACGACTTGACTGGTTTAATCCATGTCTTTTGAAGTAATATGATTGCTTTGGGTGAGAAACACACCAACATTTAAGTTCTTATTTACTATAAAACTTGACAACTGTAGCTGTAAATGTGCTCTGCACATGCGTCAAGCACGAAGAAGTGCAAACAAGCTTCTTTCATGAACGCGCCAATGAGATTGTGACTGTCAAAATTCATGTTGAATAAGGGCTTAAATTTTGGTATATGTCTCACCCAAAGGGAGCATATCACTTCAGAAGACATTAATTAAACCACTCAAGATGGATGGATTACTTTTATGCTGCATTTATTTCCTTTTTGGGGGTTGAAAGTTTTGGTCCTCATTGATTTACATTGCTTGGACAAAAGCATATCAAAATATTCCTTCAAAATGAATAAATATATTTTTTCAAAATATTTTTGTGTTCCACAGAAGAAGGAAAGCTGGAGAAAAGTTTACAGCTTGTATATGCACAGCCATCACATCTAAACGTGATCATCCAATGCACACATCCCATGCACAAACAGCAACTCAAACAGTCTTTTCAGGCATAGGTTTTCTGAAAGACATTTGTTTTTTGAAAGAGACAGCCAAACTAACACAAAAGCACCACGATAACAGTTAAAAACTCATATACTCACAGATGCTGATTGAGCGCGATTATCCATGCACGCAGCCAAGTCTGTTTACATTAGCGCTTGTCACACACACACACACAATGTCTGAAATGTCAAACAGTGCATAGGCAAACCGGACTACTGATATTATTTTTCATTTGTTTTTTACAGCTATAATAACCAAATAAATAAAACAAAAACTACAGCAGACATAACCAATTTGTTCACATTTACTATATTATATACAGTTTTTTTTTTAATGACAATTAAAAATTAAAATAAAATAATAAAAAATGACTCGTCTACACTCTGCCCCCTCTACCGGCTGTGCAGTAACACATGCAAAAATAACTCACTCCAGAGGGAACTGCAGAGGAATTTAGATGCTACTCATGAAAAGGTTAAAACTTTTAAAGTTTATTACATGTGTTCTCCTACTGAATTCCAATCATTTCTGTGATAGTGCAGAACATCAGAGTTTGTCAGTGTCATTATGCATAATTTAGAAAGCCTTCTGTATCTCTCCTGTTACATGACATTCAAATAACTGAGCTCTAATGAAAATGCATAGACATGCTTCCACAATCAAAGGAGGAGAGAATAGAACAGCAATGCTCATTAACGTACACACAGCTAATGTTTCTGCAGCTTTTATTATGAACAAACCCTAGGCAGACTTTTGTTTCCTGTGAGTTAAAGCTAATGAATATTCAGTGGATCATTTTGGAAGGCAGATTTGTCTCTGACTGGCAGTGCCAAAACATCTTCAATCGCTCCCTTTCGGCCTTTAACTGCCCGCTGCATGACAATTACAAACTCACTCAATAACACCGCTGACAGCTGTCACAAACTCAGACACCTTAAATTTATTTATTTTGCATTTTCTTTTTTTTAATTAGTGCATCTGAATTTTATTTTATTAGTTTCTTTTTCTCAGTGTGTCCTTTGGGGATTGCGAGAATCATCAAAATATCTTGTTTACAGTTTCATGAGCAGATTGTTTTGAGTCCACTGGATTCAAAACTACCCGTATCTGCCATCACTATGAAAATACTTTGCCCATTACCAATAATTGGTTGACAGTAATCATTATTTAGTGCATCTACAAATTGACATTGCACATGGTTTATTGGCTAATGTGTTTCATGTCCACGTAGTTGACATCAATATGCCCTAATCTGACGTAATCTGAAAAATTAGTCTTAATATCCTCAGCCAGGCCAGTGGATCCCACGAGGTGTGCAGGGGCAGACAGGAGGCTGACTCATGGTGTCAACACGTGCCGTCCCGGGGTGGGCGAAAAGTTAAGCATGGACACAACCTCAGAACATTGGTCTCTCAGAGCTGGCAGAGAGCTGAGAGAAGTCTGGCCCATACCAGACAGCTAAGGGGATAAATGACATCCAAGCTGGGAAGTAATCAGCCCAGGAGACAAGAGAGAAATGGAGAAGGCAGAGGTGTGGGGGTTAATTAAGATCTGATAGTGGTGGTAACAGGAAGTTAAGATGTGTCTAAATAGAATCCAGTCCAAATAATGAGATTAAGTTTTTAAGAAATTTGAGGGCATCAGGTACTCTCTCTCTCTCTCTCTCTCTCTCTCTCTCTCTCTCTCTCTCTCTCTCTCTCTCTCTCTATATATATATATATATGTATACATACACTACCAGTCAAAAGTTTTGAAACACTTACTCATTCTTTATTATATTTTTATTTTTATTTTTATTTTTTTTTCACAAATTAGAATAATAGTAAAGTCATTAAAACTATGGAATAACATAAATGGAACTATGGGAATTATGTTGTGACTAAAAAAATAAAAAAAATAAATCAAAACTGTGTTATATTTTAGCATCTTCAAAGTGGCCACAATTTGTCTAGAATTTGCAGACATGTACTCTTGACATTTTCTCAACCAACTTCTTGAGGTATCACCCTGGGATGCTTTTTAAACAGTATTGAAGGAGTTCCCATCTATGTTGGGCACTTATTGGCTGCTTTTCTTTATTATTTGGTCCAAGTCATTTATTTATTTATTTATTTTTTATAAAATTTTAGTTTTATAATGAAATAAATTTATATGGTGGCACAATTATATTTTTGTCTACAAAACTAATTTCAAACATTTAAGCAAACGCCTTCAGATCAAAAGATTTTTAAAATCATGAGAAACATTTCAGTCAAGTGTTTCAAAACTTTTGACCGGTAGTGTGTGTGTGTGTGTGTGTGTGTGTGTGTGTGTGTGTGTGTGTGTGTATATATATATATATATATATATATATATATATAAAACTCTGCCCTTTATCTGTCTCTCTTCATCTCTATCTCTCTCACATATGCAGTGTGAAGTCTTCTGGATGATTAGCATTACTTTAAAAGGATAGTTCACCCAAAAATTAAAGATCTGTCAACATTTACCTCATGTTGTTCCAAACCCTTTCTTTCTTTTTCTTTCTTTCTTTCTTTCTTTCTTTCTTTCTTTCTTTCTTTTCCATGAAACACAAATAGAGATGTTAGGCAAAATTTTATTCATAGTCACCATTCACTTTTATTGAATTTTTTACCATACTAATGTGAAAATGAACAGTGACTGAGGCTGTCATTCTGCTTAAAGCAATAGTTTACCCAAAAATGAAAATTCTCTCATCATTAACTCACCGTTATGCAATCCCAGAAGAATTTATCAGCTCTGTAGGTCCATGCAATGCAAGTGAATGGGTGCCAAAATTTTGAAACTCCAAAAATCCCATAGGTCAGCATTAAAGTAATCCATAAGACTTCAGTGGTTAAATCAATATAATCAGAAGTGATATGATAGGTGTGTGTGAGAAACAGATCACTTTCACATTCTTCTTCTTATGTTTTTCACACCTCACAAATCACTTCTGAAAATATGGATTAAAACACTGGATTCAAATGGATTGCTATTATTTTTGGTGCATCAAAATTTTGGCATTCATTCAATTGCATAGTATGGACATAAAGAGCAGCAATATTCTTCTAAAAATCATAATTTGTGTTTGCAGAAGAAAGAACAGGATACACATCTGGGATGGCATGAGGGCCTGGAAATGATGAGAGAATTTTATTTTATTTTTTTAACTATCCCTTTAACATCTCCTTTTGTCTTTCACGAAAGAAAGACATACAGGTTTGGAACAACATAAGGGTGAGAGCATGATGACAGAATTTTCATTTCTGATGGAACTTTCACTTTAAGGCAATGAGACTGCTGTTACTGATCAGAATGTAGGCACTCCCTTCCTTGTCCTCCCCTCCCCTCTTGTGTCTGTCTTTCTATCTCTTTTCTCCAAGCTTTATATGTAAAATGGATTTAAAAAGCAGCAAAAACAGTGAGCTCTGATTCACATCATCTCATTCTATTCTGTTTGATGTTCTTCACATTTGCACATTAGGACTATTGATTTCTGTAGATAAATTTAGATGATCGCAAAGCCACAGCAAGCGCATTGTGCCATAGATTTGCAGAATAGTTTTGTGTGCTCAGTCACTCGGGAGTCCCCACAGAGCCGTTACGAAACACAGTAAAACAAGCAGTAACATGGAAACCAATAAATGACACAGTTTGAGCTCTTCTTCTCTGTCTATGAGCATAGTTTTATTATTGATTTTTGTTTATCACTTAAAATCTTGTGTTTACTGAAGCATGTACAATCAACATTCACAGAATAACCTTTTCCACAAAGTGAAGAAAGATTTTGCCTTACAGATAGTAAAACACCCAGAGAGCAAATTTTTTTGGAATGATTTATCTTACTAGCAGACACTCTGGAGACGAATTAAACATAGTACAGTTCTGCATTATCTTGTGAAATCATTCAGCTCAGCACAAGAATAAAAAAAAAAAAAAAAAGAAAAGCAAACAAACGTCCTTTCATTTGCCTATCGCAGTGGCCATATTGCCATTTAATTTAGTGTGTTGTTGTTTGTTAGCTTGATAAAAGGCTGTAGAGCCTTTTAACTTTCCCAAGGGGAAGTTTCATTTATGTAGTATTATTTAGGCTAGTTCAGTATACTACATTTTCTTGCTGTCATTATAGAGACTCAACAGTGGAAAGTGTACTTGGTGAGATTATATTTTTTCACTGTTGATTTAATGCATTAATTTTGTGTGATTAATTATATAAAAAATAAAGCGTTAACAAATTATTATTGCAATTAATTTTGCCCACTGATGCGTATGTAAATTCCATAATAAAACTTCAGATTTTCCTTCCAAAAGAGCAATTCAAGCTTGAAATAAATCTGTTTTTACAAGCTGCATCAATAGGTGGCAGAATGCCTCAACAAACCTCAAAAGCAGTGCAGCCACAGAATGAGAACTGCTCACCTTGAAGGAAGCACTATCAGAATCTTTCCACTACCCTTTAACTTGACACAGCATCCTAAAAATGCTGTGTTTATGATGATGAATACCAGTAAGACACTAAAAACACGTCCGTCTGAGGCTTGCACATGTAGATAGAGTGACAATTAAAAATAGCGGAACGTAAGAAGTCCTTACGTGTACTGTGGGAACTGGACATGCTGGGTCTGTTCCAAAACTTAGTGAGCTGCCTTTTACATAGGCAGCTGTCTTTTATGTCAGCATCCCTACTGAAATGATGCCTCATAAGAGTGTGATTTGGAACACTTTACATAAGCGGAAACTCCACGTGTCATTCAAATAGCGCTCCTCACACACAGCGCACGAGAGACCTGGCTCGCAAAGGATTTTTACACAGGTGACGCGAGAGGAAAGATTCAATACTCTAATGAGCATAGATACGCATAGCACACACACACACATTTTGGGTACGATTTTCTATGATATTAAAAATTTTTTAATTGATACTTTTCCATATTGAATGGATTATGCAATCGAAATTTCTCTTGCTTTGTCCGCCATTTTGGATTTATTTTTCCTCCAAGCTCATCACGGTGCATTCTGGAATCGCCTACCCGGAGGATGCATACGATGCTACCTTAGAATTCGGCCAAAACGAGATAACTTATGAGGCAGCAAATTAAGATGCCTAGCTTTAGCCTTCCCGTCGGGAGCGTGCCAGTGATCCCTAAAAATTCTGCCTCCGAAGAAAGCTCACTAGGTTTTGGAAAAGACACATTGACTAACTCAATGCAAAACAGATTGCTGTAATCTGTAGGTTTGTTCAGTAATATGAGTATAAAACAAACAAGTGACTGAAGGCCATAATGTAGGTTACATCCATTGAAAATAATTCCATCTAAAGAAAACAAAGTAAATATTGAAAAACATAAAAAAATTAATAAATATGCAGTATTATGAAAATGTTTTAGTATTGAAAATTTTAACCCAGAGTAAAATTATAATAGGGGGGGTTATAATCAAATTGATTGCAGAGGTATATTATTAGTCTTAATTTAAAAAATATACAACAGAAAAGAAATCCTTTTTCTCTCCCAACAAGTAACGTCTTTACTTGGACAAGTAAACAACCAATTTATGACAATTATGTTGTAATACCAGTTGTAATTGGCAGGCATTAGGAACCCCAGAGTAGCGGCCCAACTTCCCTTCAGCCACTCAGTAGCATGTTAACATTCGCTCCATGAGGATTGCCTCAGGATCTACATTGGAGCTTGTTTTAATCGGGAGTATTTGCTTTAAGTCAGTTTCGGCATCATTCGCATCTCAAGTCAGTGGAAACGTGGACCGGTTCAGAAAAAGGACTGGAGGTCTCGGCTCCGGCGGAGCTTTGACTTTTGCACCAGCACTAGCAACAGCAACATTTTGCTTGAAAAGGGCTGTGTGTGTGTGCTGTCTGCATCCATTCTTTCCCTGGACCTGTTTTTGCTTCTAGATAAATGTGTTCTGTGGTGTTGTCTGACAGGGGACAATTAAAACCACCTTCCAGTCTACATTCACCCCAAGTGTTCTCACTTCCTCTCTCTGTCTGCCAGCATTTAATGAAGGATTGCTTTCACTATGTGTCTCAGCTAAACAGAGTTTGAGTAAAGAGAATCCAGAAATGCATGATAAGGCCAGTGGTTTCATGAGCCCTAAACGGTCCATCAGATCTCTTATGTGTAATTTTGCAATTTTTTAAGCATAATTTGTCTGTCGTTTTACGGTACCAGACATCTTTAAATAATATTTAGTGTTGCAGAATTAATGATTATACTATAGATAATGCCTGAAGATTTTTACTGCAAAAACGTCAGTAGTACTTTACGTAGACGCCAAATTAAATCCAAACCAATTACAGATACTCAATTTGGTTCTTTTTATGTTGCCTTTTCACTTGTCATTCTTGTAATTTAGGCAGTTATGCAGCTGAATGCCATCTGATTTAATAACTTGTAGTGAGCTCCATATTCCCATGGAGGGAGAGAAGTGGATTGGCAAGAACATCACACCTCTCTGCCAACAGCCAACCTCCCTCTGCCCACCACACGCTCTGCTGGAGAGAAGTAAAGAAGTCTTGATTGATTTCTTCTTACATACATTTGATATGATCTTATAAAGCTATATAAATTACACACAAACACGCATATACAATAGTATATATGTATGTATGAATGAATGTATGTATGTATGTATGTATGTATGTCTATCTCACTGAATTTATTGTATTATTTTACTTTTTTTATTATTATTATTTCAAGCGCATGGTCTTTATAGAAAATCAATGGATTGTTTTCAGGATTTTTTAAATATTTTTTGTACATATACCAGTCTTAATCTGTCATTTCAGAATGAGCTGTTGTTTTGAAAACCCCTAAAAAAATAGCTGATGACGTTTCCACTCAAAGGTTGTTGCATGGGGTGTAAAAACCCATTTGGATCTCACCTTGAGTCATGCAAGATGCTGCTGAGTCTAACCTTTTACCTCAGAGAGATGTAATGTCAAGGCTTACTGGGAGCAATTTTCTAGATTCTTCTATTCCTTGACTTGTTTACTGACAGCACAGATATCGAGTTTCCTGATGGAAATGCTATGCATTTTTGATCTTTAGATGATACATTTTCAAGTGATTGCGATTGTGATTGTAATGTGATTACCATAGAGAACAGCAGACATATGTGTCATGTCTCAGGGTACGTTTACACAACAACGATGTACTAAAAACGGAAACATTTTTCCTTTGCGTTTTTGAAAAGTTTACAGATGACAACATTGTCAAAACGATCCCTGTTCACACGGATCCGCGAAAACAACTACAAATGCTGTATTATGCATGCCAGGTCAGTAGTTGGCGATGTCACTTTGTAAAGAAACACTAAACACCTGCGCACATAAGCATTAATCCACAGAGCGGTGAATACAAACAATGAAGATGGCGATCGCTGGTCATAGTACTGATGCAGTAAATCTACACTTTGCTGGAGAAGCGTCAATAAACTCAAAATCTTGAGCAGCACAAACACAGTCCTGTAGTCCACCATTGTAGTTTTGAATGTCTCGCGCGTTGTTTTGAAGTACTCGCGTGCATGCCTATAGACTGAACTCTCAAGATTATTCAATAAACTCTGCTCATTTTTACCATCACTTCGTCTGCTGCCTTCTTCTGTATTCCCCCTGCTGAGTCTTGGGCTGGTAGGAGAGTAAGTTAACATAACAAGCTGTTGATGTTGACTGGTTTTGGATATCAGTCAGAACTCTGATATATGGATATCTTCTGACGGAGAGAGAGAGATGTACACTGAATCTAACATGCATTTTCACTTCCTCATGTTTTCATATTCTAAGCATATCACTGAATACTGTACATGGCATCACATCTCTGTCTATAGGCTATATACATAAGCGGTGGGTGAATGAATTGCAGGGTAAAGGTACATCAAATAAAATTAAGTAAATAAATAAATGACATTTAAAATATAAATAAATTTTTCTCATCTGAATCCATACATTAATTTCAAGATTTTCAAATTGCAGGTTCCGCCTACTGTAGAATGTTCACACTCCATACAAAACACTCCAAATGAATAAATTGTTGATTATTGTTATTTGCACAGACACCAGTATTCATACTGATAATTATACATCTCAAATTGATGCCTATCAATATAATGCGTAATATGCGTGCGCATGATGTCATCGTTTTCACAAATTCACGTTTTTGTATGTTTACACGGAGACGATAATGGCATCGTTTTCAAAAACTTGCACTTTGAAACCCGTTTTCAAAAGTTTGCGTTTTCAGGCCCCAAAATGCCATTGTCGTGTAAACGAACAGCCAAAACGCATGAAAAGTTTTCCATTTTTATTTGAAAACGTTGTCGTGTAAACAGCCCCTCAATCTAGTTAATTTACTTCAGTTTAAAATCTGGATGGTCACTGATAAGAATTTTTAACACCACCTACAGTACAGTAAATTTCAATGTTAAAAAGAGCAGCTTAGACCAGCATGAAGGATTTCCATGTTATTCTAACTGATTGACCAGTACAGACATGCTTCACAAGCAAAACCTTGCTGGTGTTACTGGTTGACCAAGGGAACCTTGTTGGTTAAGCTAGTTAAAAAGCATGGTGGAGACACCAACAAACTAGCATCCCATGCTTGCTGGTGCATCCAAAATGCAACATATGGTGGAGATCAGCAATGCAGGACTTCTTTAGCATGGTGGATATCCATATGCATTCCAAATATTGTTGCAAAAAAAAAAAAGAAAAAAGAAAAAAAAGAAAAAAAGATTGATGTTTATTTTATTTCTCCGAGTTTGTTTTGGTTTTCAGTTGTATGGACCAAAAGTCTGCTGTAGAATCTAGGGCAGAGACATGAAATATACAGTGGCTGATAGCACAGACAGGTGCTACTGTGGTGTGCTGAGTGAGAAAGGAAAGATCACTCTGCTGTGTGTCTGCATGTCTCTGCTGTGTGCATGTTTTTGAATAGATGCATAAGAAGCTGGTCTAGCTCACTTTTTGCCAGGCTAGCATAATTCAAGACATATGTGCATCTGTTCCATCTTTGACCTTTAGCTCTTAGTCATATCTAATAAAATAATTCACATACAAACCAAAGTAAACATCCTGGTTACTTTCGTAACCTCCGTTCCCTGATGGAGGGAACGAGACATTGTGTCGATGTAGTGACACTAGGGGTCACTCTTGGGAGCCCCAAACACCTCTGATTTTGAAAAAAGGCCAATGGGAATTGGCGAGTGGAATTTGCATGCCACTCCCCCGGACATACGGGTATAAAAGGAGCTGGCTTGCAACCACTCATTCAGGTTTTGTGCTGAGGAGCTGAGACAAGGTCCCGGCCATTTCAGCGGGTAGTTCAGTATTGTGGCAAGAGGGACACAACATCTTGTTCCCTTCATCAGGGAATGGAGGTTACGAAAGTAACCAGGACGTTCCCCATCTGTCACTCACTCGATCCCTATACGAAACGCCACAATAAGCTGAACTGTGTTAAGTGGACTGGCGGTGAGAGAAGGGCAGACCTCTGTGTGCTTCGTAGCCAGCACACCAGGCTGTCATGTAACCTCCCCCAACGCTCTTATGAGCGTCAAACGGTCCTTTGGGAACATGTGGACTTGCCCAACAAATAGGAACAGACTAGCCAAGCCGTGGCCTCTTTTCCTCTTTTTTCTCCCCAAAAAGAGTGGAATTTTGTTTACTGGCTGGGGGCCATAAGTGTCTACTCCCAAGGGGAAGACACCGTGGAGACCACACCCTGCCCGGGGGGGGGGGGGTATTTTGAGTGGAAATACGTCACGTGGTCTTACCGAGTTTTGTCGGAAGTATGTCATGTGAAGTCCCATGGTAGGTCCTACCCAATGGGGGAGGAGTTCTAAAAACACGATGACCGGGGCAGAGGAACCTCTGCCCAAGGAAGATGCAGTTTGCAACAGGGATCACATGAGAGTAGCCCGGACCAAACTCTCCGAGCATGTTTCGCTGACAGAGAAGGCCTGCAGATCCCCTACCCTCTTGATGGAAGTGAGCGCAGTCAGGAGGGCAGTCTTCAAAGAGAGTGCCTTAAGCTCAACTGACTCTAGGGGCTCGAAGGGAGCTCCCTGAGGTTCCACGAAGGGATGAGGCGCGAGCTGGAGGGATTCAACCTCCTTGCGCCTCTCAGAAACCTGATGATCAAGTCGTGCTTCCCCAAATACTTACCATCTACTGCATCATGATGTGCCGAAATGGCGGCTACATACACCTTCAAGGTTTAGGGGGACAGCCGCCCCTCCAGCCTCTCCTGCAGGAAGGAAAGCACCGATCCGACTGTGCTCTGGGGGTTTTCACGTCGGGAAGAACACCACTTAGCGAACAGACACCACTTCAAGGTATACAGGCACCTCGTAGAGGGAGCCCTAGCCTGAGTGATCATGTCTACCACCGCACGTTGAGATAGTTGAGGATGCGGACACCCACTTCCCTTAACAGGGCGAGGGCTGCCTCTGTGACCTTTGTGAAGACATGAGGGGACAAGGACAGGCCGAAGGAGAGGACCTTGTACTAGTACGCTTGGCCCTCGAAAGCAAACCGCAGGAAGGGTCTGTGTCGAGGTAAAACCGAGACGTAGAAGTATGCGTCCTTCAGAAAGACCACTGCGATCCAATCTTGATGCCGGATGCTCACTAGAATGTGTTTTTGCATCAGCATCTTGAACGGGAGTCTGTGCAAAGCCCGGTTCAGTACTCGCAGGTCCAAGATTTGCCGCAGCCATGCTGCTGGGGTGGTCTTTCCCTCTAACAAAGGAAAAACTGCGACCGCAACGTTGCCATGGTCATGCTCTCGCAGTGAGAACATGACCCATCCACAAATGCTGTCTCCGCGTGGGCAGCGCCCAAGCACGTAAGACTGTGATCGTGGCTATCGGAAGTGCAGAGGTAACGACCGCAACTAGGAAATACACACAAATGGAGAGGCATCTTTAAAAAGACACTCTCCATTAATGCCACTCATTTAGAAGGGAAAATATACTCTTTCAGTAGGAAGAATATACTCTTTTTGCTGCTGAAGTGCCCAGGGGCGTTCTCTGCACTTCACCAGTGCAAGAGGGGGAGAAGCCTCTGTAATGTGCCGTAAATCCAACAGCTTTTCGAGGTGAATGAATCGGCAGATTAAGAGAAAATCTGAATGAGTGGTTGCAAGCCAGCTCCTTTTATACCCGTATGTCTGGGGGAGTGGCATGCAAATTCCACTCGCCAATTCCCATTGGCCTTTTTTCAAAATCAGAGGTGTTTGGGGCTCCCAAGAGTGACCCCTAGTGTCACTACATCAACACAACGTCGAGTGAGTGACGAATGGGGAACACAATATTTTATGTATTTTACTCCCTCTTTCTTAGAAAAAGTCAAATAAAAGGAGAGTGAGAGGTAAAGAAATAAGAGAGAGATCTTTTAGTGGAGGATAGGGAAGGTTTTTTGTGCCGTTTCAGATCTAAAAATCACAAACCCCCACGTAGAACTTCAGTAGGTGCTGTCAGCTGCATCGATCTCAGGGAGAGATGTGTCAGACAGAGCTGAGAGAAGTGGCTCAGAGTCGAAGCTAAGGGGCCTGCTGCAGAAACAGATGGAATAGCAGAAAAGCAGATAGGACTAGTTTGACAATAAACATCAATAATGAAAAAAGTTTGACAATAAACATCAGAGAAAGAGAGAAGGGCTTAGATACATGGAGGAGGATAAGGTGGAATTTTCAGTCTGTAACAGAGATTTAAAAAGTGAAAGAAAAATACATGTTTGCTGGAAAGGCGTAAAGAGTTTATCACGGGTTTATACAGTTTTATTTTCCAAATTTTTTTCACAGATAACAATACTTAAATTATGGGTCCAATTTTATTTTTTTAATTTATTTTTTTTTTTTTTATTGAAGTTTGTCTAGGATGCTTTCTATGTAGAGATGCCTATGTAGGCAATAGACAGCAATAATCAAGTTTTCAGAAAGTATGACAAATATGTTTGTTTTAAATCACTGTTCCAGAGGAGAGAAGAATTTGTTTAGCTTTTTGCTGTAAAAAAAAGGAAATGTTTTTTTTTTTTTTTTTTTTTTTTTAGATTGAGGAATTCAAGACGTTTTGTCCCCTTTCCAGAAGGTAACTTTGACGCTGGGTCAGAAGCTGATGCTATGGGAGCACCCTTTGGTGGATGTGACTTTGAAACCTTATACCATCACATCAGTTTGTTTCGCTGCTGAAGCTTGGTGCTCTGCTTATGCTGATGTCATTGTGAGCATATAAGCCAAAGCCCAGCATCACATCATCAAAATATTCCTTTTTCAGGGCAGCTTAAACATCTCTTGTGCTTGTGGAACCCTAAAAACAATGCTTTGCTGAGCATTTTGGAACTGTCAGCAGGAATATCCCTTTGTGCGCCTGCAAAGAAGCACCTCTTCAAAAACTCTCCCAGGTTTGTAGTGTGATTACATTGCATTCCTAAAAGAATATATCGAAGAAAACGAAAAAAGTAATTTGCTTAAGTCTTTTTAAGATGAAAATATTTCACAAATATTTTCCACCTGCAAGTATTACATTCCTCTGGCTGATGGGCATGGGTGCTGTTCTCTAAAAGTGCTTACTGAGACTGATTGCATTCAGTGTGATCACATGAAACTCATGATGTTTGGCCCTAGAAGCTGCTTCTCTCCCCTTTCATATGTTTCTCTTTATATATAGTTACAACAACTCCCAGTGGCGCAGCACTGCTGTGACTCGGGCACAAGAGACACGCGTTTGTTTGTTTGCTGTAAAGTTTTGTTATATGTTAAAGTTTGTTTGTTAAGTTTGTTAAGTGCGCTGAAGTCAAAAGTAACAAAATAACATGATGGGAAAGAAAACTGTCGGAGTGTTGTTGTTGTTGGTACTGACTGCATCCAGTGTTTGCACGAAATACAACGCTGCCACCGTGTTTACCAGAGGAAGCGACCAGTTGCTATGGGGTTGTGGGAGAGAATGTCTGTTGTCCTTACGGAAAAGAGTAGTACCAGATCCGGGCCTGTTAGACAATGTTCCAGAGGAGTTGTTGCAACGGCGTGGAGACAGTCGGCCGCGGAAATGAGGGAGGAGGGGCAGCATTCAACATCGACTCTGCCGAAGATGCAACAAGCCACTGCTGCCATCAGTAATCTTCAGTAATGCTTTCAAGAACAAGATGGAGGAGTTGCGCCTGAACACAAGAGTCTGCAATGAATACCGTGAGTTATGCCTCATTATCTATGTCAGAGACCTGGCTTCAAGGTGATTTCCCGGACTCATTGATTCAGGTACAAGGCTTCACAAATGTTCATATGGACAGAAATAATAACTCAGGGAAAACAAAGGGATTTGGCATTTGTGTTTTTATTAAGGATTCTTGGTGCAGGAATTACTCAATAAAAGACACGGTATGTACTCCTGACCTTGAACTCATATGTTTAAATCTAAGACTTTTTACCTACCCAGAGACTATGGGAATATTTTCATTTTCACTGTATACATCCCGCTTTGTGGGAATGCATACAAAGCTGCTTCACGGATAGCCGACTGTGTCCATCAGCAATTACAAAATAAGCCTGATGCACCGATATTTGTATTGGGGGACTTCAGTCACTTTAAAATGGACTACGCTCTTCCAGGGTTCCAGCAATATGTTAATAAAAGCACTCGAAAAAATAAGATACTGGACAAATATTGTGGCAATATTAAAGATGCATATGCTGCTAAAATTAGACCCCCCCCCCCCCCCTTCAAATGTGGCCTGAGATTAAACATTGAATTAAACGGAAAAAAAAAACAAGCCTTCAGGAACAACAATACAATGGAACTGGGAGCAGTTCAAAGAGAACTAAGGGGGTAATTAAAGGAAGCACAGGAACAACATAGTCTACATGTCAGAGAAGCTGTTTCAACTAAGAACTCGGAATAACTGTGGGATGCATTGAGAGAAATGACCAACATGAACTCTGACAAGAGGGGAATTTATTTACTGAATGAATTGGAAAAAGCAAATGAACTTAACAACTTTTACAAACGTTTTGATTCTGATGAATATAGAAACCTGTCTATTTCAGTGACATGTGATCCAACACAGGATAGAATAGTAATTGGTCCAAGTGCTGTGGCCAAGGTTTTTAAAAAGTTGTACATTAATAAGGCCAGTGGGCCGGATGGTATTTCAGCTTTTCTTCTTAAAACATTTGCTGATGAGTTGACCCCAGCCTGGAGCCCTTTATTCCAGCTCTTGGTTGATACATGTACCATTCCTATAATATGGAAAAAAACTGTCATAATTCCTGTTCCAAAAAAACATTGCCCACAGGAAAATAATGATTTTAGACCAGTAGCACTAACATCAATAGTGATGAAATCACTTGAACGCATTATGGTTGGGAACCTACAAGGTGAAGTACAACATCTCTTAGATCCCTATCAGTTTACTTATAAAGATGGTAGAGGCACTGCTGATGCTTTAAACACTACAACACATTTAATTTAAAGCACCTTCAGCTTATGCTAGAATAATGTTTGTGGACTTTAGCTCAGCATGTAATACCATTCTCCCGCAGATCTTACTAAACAAGCTGAAACAGTTGGAGGTGAATCCCTATATAATCAAATGGTACCATGCATTTCTCATAGGAAGACAACAGCAGGTGAAAGTCAATTCAATCCTTTCTAACATACAGGTTATAAGTATTGGAGTTCCACAAGGCTGTGTAAGCTCACCCCTTCTTTTTACACTATACACAAATGACTTTAGAAACCAGTACATACAGTTGTGCTCAAAAGTTTGCATACCTTTGGAGAACTGGAAATATATGTACCATTTTTAAAGAAAACATGAGTAAGCAGGCACATTTCTTTTATTTATTATGGGATTCATATTCAACTGTAGGTTATAACAGAATGACACAATCATAAAACAAAACATGGCAACAAAGAAAAAAATTGAAATGACCCCTGTTCAAAAGTCTGCATACCCTTAGTTCTTAATACTGTGTATTGCCCCCTTTAGCATCAATGACAGTGTGCAGTCTTTTGTAATAGTTGTCTATGAGGCCCCAAATTCTTGCAGGTGGCATAGCTGCCCATTCATCTTGGCAAAATGCCTCCAGGTCATGCAAAGTCTTTGGTCATCTTGCATGAACCGCACGTTTGAGATCTCCCCAGAGTGCTCGATGATAGTAAGGTCAGGAGACTGTGATGGCCACTCCAGAACCTTCACCTTTTTCTGCTCTAACCACAAGAGGGTCAACTTGGCCTTGTGCTTAGTGTCATTGTCTTGCTGGAAAGTCCAAGAGCATCCCATGCGCAGCTTTCATGCAGAGGAATGTTAATTGTCTGCCAGTATTTTCTGATAACATGCTGCATTCATCTTGCCATCAATTTTCACAAGATTCCCCATGCCTTTAGAGCTCACACACCCCCAAAACATCAGTGAGCCACCACCATACTTCACAGTGTGGATGGTATTCTTTTCTCTATAGGCCTTGTTGACCCCTCTCCAAACATAGCGCTTATGTTTGGGACCATAAAGCTCTATTTTGGTCTCATCACTCCAAATTACAGTGTGCCAGAAGCTGTGAGGTGTGTCAAGGTGTTGTAGGGCATATTGTAACTGGGCTTTTTTTCTGGCAACTCAACAATGCAGCTCATTTTTGTTCAAGTATCGTCATATTGTGCTCCTTGAAACAACCACACCGTCTTTTTTCAGAGCAGCCTGTATTTCTCCTGATGTTACCTGTGGGTTTTTCTTTGTATCCTGAACAATTCTTCTGGCAGTTGTGGCTGAAATCTTTCTTGGTCTACCTGACCTTAGCTTCACGAGATCCCCGAATTTTCCACTTCTTAATAAGTGATTGAACAGTACTGACTGGCATTTTCAAGGCTTTGGATATATTTTTATATCCCTTTTCCATCTTTATAAAGTTCCATTACCTTGTTACGCAGGTCTTTTGACAGTTCTTTTCTGCTCACCATGGCTCAGTATCTAGCCTGCTCAGTGCATCCACGTGAGAGCTAACAAACTCATTGACTATTTATACACAGACACTAATTGCAATTTTAAAAGCCATAGGTGTGGGAAATTAACCTTTAATTGCCATTTAAACCTGTGTGTGTCACCTTGTGTGTCTGTAACAAGGCCAAACATTCAAGGGTATGTAAACTTTTTATCAGGGCCATTTGGGTAATTTCTGTTGTCATTATGATTTAAAAAGGAGCCAAACAACTATGTGATAATAAATGGCTTCATATGATCACTATCCTTAAATAAAATAAAATACATTTCACAATTTTTGCCAGGGTATGCAAACTTTTGAGCACAACTGTACATATACATTATAAAATTCTTGGATGATACAGCCATACTTAGTTTATTGACAACAGACTCAGACATTGCTATGTATAAGTCAGAGATAGAAGAGGTTGTGCAGTGGTTTGAGGGGCATAACCTGATGTTAAACATAAAAAAATAAAACTAAAGAAATGGTCTTCGATCCCAGGTCTGTTGGTGACCACAGCCCAGTTTTAATTAATGGGGAGAGTATTGAGCAGGTAACAACATACAAGTACTCTGGTATTCATTTTTATTCTCAGTTAAAATGGGCCCATCAAGTAGAGTTTGTTTGTTCACGAGTTAGTCAGCAGTTATGTCTCTTATGGGGGGGGGGGCCTAATCTAATCAAATATAATCTATAAGTAAGACACTAGAGGACGGGATATGGGGCGTGGAAATTTTAGGAGGGTTTGTTGCAGGCTCAAGTCTTGCGTGCCTCCTTTTTTCTGTATATTAAGCAGTTTACCTGTTCAGTACGAGCGCTGTATATAGCTGGGGCTGAGCCCTTGCTGACACAACACTCGCTGAGATTGATTGTGTTCATGGCGAACATATAAAACTCATTTCGCTCTCGGCTAAACCCTTTCATTCTGAGAGACCGTTTGAGTAAGATGCGAGAGGATGAAATACAGAGCGTTTTTTTTTTTACCGGCTCAAGCCTTGCGTGGCTCCATTTTCTCCATATCAAGCAGCTTTTCCTGATCGTGATGATCTGAGCCCCACAATAGGTGCATGATACGATCATGTTCGGCGAAGATGAAGAGGATGCTATATCTCTTGGTGAAACATGTCTGCACTCAGATGAGGCGTTTGAAATTTTTTCCTCGAGGATGGGAAATGGGACAAAGCGGCTTCTGAGACTGAGTTGCTTGAGGTTTTCACTTGAGCCTTAAAAACAGGGTCAACTGGACATAAAAGCATGTTGGTGCCTAGTCAGTAAGTTTCATTCTTAGGAATGGAACTCAACTCTGTTGCCACATGGGCACGCATGACTGAGCGTTCAGTCCACTTTCCTATGCTTGACAATGTTCAAGCTGGAGAGAACCCTGCTATTGAAAAAAGGCTAAATGTGTTCACCATGTTGACGCACCTTCAAGCGTCGCTGGCTGTGCTGCCTTTTTGCATGTTGAACGTTTTGACTTGACATTTTCCCTATTCAGTGAGAGTTCTCAAGTGCAGCTGCCTTTGCGTTGCTTGTTAAAAGCACCGTGCCATGAATTGACACTCCGGTCACCAAGATTTATGTCCAGGAAATTAGCAGGTCTATGGGCAGCCTGGTGTCAGTGGAACGACACCCCTGGCTAAAATTGTCCGGAATTTACTTTTAGCTTTCCCCAGGAACGAGACTGTGGCATCTTCACAGTAAAACAGGACATTCAGCCCTGTTTTTACTGTTGTTGATGGGATGGCAGAAGACTGCCATGTCACAACACAGACATTTTAGGTGTTGCCTAAACACCCCTCTCGATTTCCCTGCTGTTGCGAGCCAGGAATGAGTTTGGTGCATGACAGATCTTTTTGATGCCTGTTTTTACTGTGTTGCCGCCATGCTAGAGAACTGCCTTGTCACAACACAAACTTAAATCCTCAGTGTGAGGCATGTAAGTACCCACCTTTTTGGTGTGTGGCATTCAGCCACAGCCAGCCACACACTGAGCACAGTCGAACATGGCTGTGTGCTTCAGTTTGTCTTCGGGATGTCCTTCGGGATTCACATTCGCTCCGATAAGGCTGAGTGGAGTCGGTGTTACCTCAGCGATTGGTTGCTGATAGCTCAATCAAAGGTACAAGCGTGCAAGTACAGAGACCTGTTGGTAGTGCATTGGGGCCTCAAGGGCAACTGTGCAAAGAGCGTGTGAGTGCCAGTCAGCAAGTTTCCTTCCTAGAAGACTTATTCCTGGCTGCAGGTTGGGCTTCACATAATACCTTCACCAGGTTTTACAACCTGCTTGTATTATCCCTCTCCTCCCACGTATTACAGAGGAAGAGGGTTGATCAAGACTAACCAATTGGTTAATATAGATGTTAAATAAAAAACTTGGTCTCTCTATTCCCACTAGTTTGAATGAGAACATGTGTGTAATGTTTCACTACCCTGTTGGCTAGTGTCATTTTGCCAAAGTTTTGGCCAGGCGATCGCTATGCTCCCCTCCTTCCCGCTAACCGGGAATATGTGTTGAGACATTGCTCCATTACCCTGCATGTCTAGGGTCTCTGTCTTGGCATCGAGCCGTTGGTTTATTGTTCCCATTTCTCAATACGAAGGGGTGGCTACAGCAATGCTTTTGACAACCCTTTAATGGCAAATAGGCATTGCACATCAGTGCTAGGGTGTTATGGTATACGGCTCCCATAGTGTCAGCTTCTGACGCAGCATCAAAGTTACCTTCTTGAAAAGGAAAGTTTCGGTTACTCACATAATCTTGGTTCCCTTAAACGAGGTAATGAGACTATACATAGCAGTGCCATAGCTACTGATTTTTTGCTGTTTTGGGATGAGAGATATGCTCTCCTTCCCTTCAGTTGGAAAATCCTTAAGATGTGACGCTGGGCTTTGGCTTATATGCACTTCGGCTTAGGTGGAGCATAAGCTTCACCAGCCAATCAAATTCCTGTGATCATGTAGGGTTTCAAAGTAACACCCCCTAAAGAAGCATCAGCTTCTGACGCAGCATCTCGTTCCATTCTTTCAGAGAAACAAGGTTACGTGAATAACCGAGATGTTTTCCACAAATAACTTTCAGAGAAACTCTAAAAGACTTTTTTTTCCTTTTTTTTTACCATCACAAAACCACTTCATGTAGAGAAAATCAACAGGCTTAAGAAGTATTTAGCTCCATCCTTTAGAAGAAAAGAACTATGAACTATGAACTATGAACTATGAAAAGAACTACTTATTACATAGCTCTACATAAAGAACTGTGGAAGAAAAAAAAACTCAAAAATGAATATGTTTGAAATACACATGTGTTTCTTAGTGGTCTGAATTGTATGCCGTCATCTCTGTGAAATGTCTGTCCTGTCTGTCTGACACTTTGAACCCTCCACGTACTTGATTTTACCCCTACATTTTCCATGCTGAGCCCTGACTAGTGTGGAATGAGTTTTAGGGCATTTCATGCTATTTTCTGGATTGTCTCATTAGATTAGGCTCAAGTCTTAATTAGTCACTTTAAGAGAGCTTAATTCATCTTTTATTTTTGTGAAATGGAGTTAATTAGCCAGAGCATTCCTTTTAAAGTTTTTAATAGCAGTTTGTCAGGAGGCAACGGAATCAGTCTGGACTGAATGACCTGCTGGTCTAATTACACAGGGTGGGGGAGTCAGTCACCTAATGTGGAATGCATATTAGCCTATAAACATTTTCTCAGCACTTGCAATTTTAACACAGTAACAAGACTGTGCTCTTTCTCAGTTTCTCTCTACTCTCCCTTTCTCATCTTCTGTCTTCCTCTCTCTGTAAACACAATCGATGCTTGTGTGTGTGTGCACACATGAATAAGTTTCACGAAGTACAGAGGATTGTGATCTGATCCCTAGCATCATCTGTCAATCACATTTCACACTCAGCAATAAAAAGAGTGAAAGAATTCCCAGCGGATGGGCCAAAGAGGCTTCAGTGATATGCAGGGGTGGTAGGAGCAGAATTTAAAGACCACTGAAGCAGGCAGCCTCAAACAGAAGACATTCACAGCCATATTGAGTTGAATCAGTTCAATCTACAGTGAAATTACAGCAAAATACAGGCACAAAAACAAAGATAGGGAGTGTGCCAAATAGGGACATTAGACTGAATTCTTTTGACACCTTCAACAGTCAAACCTCTATTGCATTCCTGAGATTGTCAGACTTGCTAAATGTAATGCAAATTGAACACAAAGGGAGAACTCACACAGCCAACAGTAATTATTATATGATTCCCTGTCAGCACAGTGAATCCTAATTAAATGGAATGGATATGACACAAAACATTTAAACTAGGCTACATCATGCAGCCTAGTTGGATGGTTGTTCAAGTGGCTTGAGATTTTACAGGAAGTTTTCTCGTACCAGGGGACAACTTCCCTGTCAAATAGATACAAATCTTATGCCAGTAAGAGAGAGTTGTTATGAAATTATTCCGAATTTAACCCTCAGGCTGCTATTTACAGATATTGCTATTAATGCTATTTTCAAAGCAATTTCAAAAGTTATAGGTGGCAGGGACAAGATGGGACCACATCTCAGGACTTTACAAGGCATTATGAATTGCTAAATCTTGTCTTTTCTTTGCAACACTACTATTATCATACAAAGATTATTATTTTTTTTATTATTATTTATTTTATTTATTTTTTTATTATTTTTTTATTTATTTTTTTTAAATGCAGCGAAATTGACAACTGGCTTGGGGAAATGGGCTTTCTGAGGAAGATTTACCAGAGGGTGCGGTCAGCACTGAGATGCTTGTTCATTCAGCTGTACAGCTATAGCTGTAAAGCATTCGCACAGAATACTTCTGACTGAAGGTGGAAGACAAAGAGGGAAAAAGACATGGGAAAGAAATAGTATATATAATCTGTCAATCAGATTGAGACTGAAGCTGGATTATCAGTGCTAAAACACTGTGGACAGCCTCTATTACTTCTGCTGCCATAGTAACCAGCACAGTGGCCCTGGTCATAGATTATGTAAATGATGCTTTGTTAAGAGCCAAGATACTCATGATGTGGATGATCCCAGTGGGTGTTTAGATGAGAACATGTGTAAATAATTCTATAAATGCCAGTGAATTCACTTTATTCAGCTTCTCAACTGTTCCAGTCATGTTTACTATTTTATTAAATTGTATTAAAATATTATATATTTGTAACATTGATTTTTTCTCATGTAATACACTAATAATGTTAGTCAAATTTTTAGACTATTTACTTGGATTAATTTATTACATTTCACGCAACAATATTTTACATTTTTTAACCTTTGCTACTGTATCTGTTCTATTTGTACTGTAAACAATGCTTTGCTATCCTCTTTGTGGTACAAACAAGGTCAACAAGTGTGTTAAGTTGAAGACACAGGCTAAAGTTTGTTTATTTTCAAACAACACATCGAGAACATTTACAATAACTTCAACTGAACTCGGGAATATACGTTCATCTGGCTTGCGGTATAACTCTCACTCTAAACTTCATAACTTCTCTCAAGCTTCAGCATAAATATACCACAGGGTCCAAAAGTCTGAGACTACTAGTGACAATATATGTTACATTATGTATTTATTTTATTTTATTATTTTCAAATTATATTATTAGCATAGCAAGTTGAGTAAAAGTTTAATTGAAAATTTTTAATGAATTGCATTTTATATATATATATATATATATATATATATATATATATATATATATATATATATATATATATATACACTATATTGCCAAAAGTATTCGCTCATCTGCCTTTAGACGCATATGAACTTAAGTGACATCCCATTCTTAATCCATAGGGTTTAATATGACGTCGGCCCACCCTTTGCAGCTATTAGAGCTTCAACTCTTCTGGGAAGGCTTTCCACAAGGTTTAGGAGTGTGTTTATGGGAATTTTTGACATCCTTCCAGAAGCGCATTTGTGAGGTCAGACACTGATGTTGGACGAGAAGGCCTGGCTCGCAGTCTTCGCTCTAATTCATACCAAAGGTGCTCTGTCGGGTTGAGGTCAGGACTCTGTGCAGGCCAGTCAAGTTCTTCCACACCAAACTCGCTCATCCATGTCTTTATGGACCTTGCTTTGTGCACTGGTGCGCAGTCATGTTGGAACAGGAAGGGGCCATCCCCAAACTGTTGCCACAAAGTTGGGAGCATGGAATTGTCCAAAATCTCTTGGTATGCTGAAGCATTCAGAGTTCCTTTCACTGGAACTAAGGGGCCAAGCCCAGCTCCTGAAAAACAACCCCACACCATAATCCACCCTCCACCAAACTTCACAGTTGGCACAATGCAGTCAGATAAGTACCGTTCTCCTGGCAACCGCCAAACCCAGACTCATCCATCAGACTGCCAGATGGAGAAGCGTGATTCCTCACTCCAGGGAACGCGTCTCCACTGCTCTAGAGTCCAGTGGTGGCGTGCTTTACACCACTGCATCCGACGCTTTGCATTGCACTTGGAGATGTATGGCTTGGATGCAGCTGCTCGGCCATGGAAACCCATTCCATGAAGCTCTCTACGCACTGTTCTTGAGCTAATCTGAAGGCCACATGAACTTTGGAGGTCTGTAGCGATTGACTCTGCAGAAAGTTGGCGACCTCTGCGCACTATGCACCTCAGCATCCGCTGACCCCGCTCTGTCATTTTACGTGGCCTTCCCCTTCGTGGCTGAGTTGCTGTCATTCCCAATCGCTTCCACTTTGTTATAATACCACTGACAGTTGACTGTGGAATATTTAGTAGTGAGGAAATTTCACGACTGGACTTGTTGCACAGGTGGCATCCTATCACAGTACCACGCTGGAATTCACTGAGCTCCTGAGAGCGGCCCATTCTTTCACAAATGTTTGTAGAAGCAGTCTGCATGACTAGGTGCTTCATTTTATACACCTGGGGCCATGGAAGTGATTGGAACACCTGAATTCAATTATTTGGATGGGTGAGCGAATACTTTTGGCAATATAGTGTATATATATATATATATATACTATTTGGTATGTGCCCCATTTTAATGACAGATTGCTTTGAAGCTGGCATAAACCAGCTGATAACTTGATGATCCATGTTTTTCCAGTTGTGATTTGAGAATATTCCAAGTAGCATCTTGTGTGCTTCAATTGAAGGAAAAAATATGACCATTTGTACAAAGACACAGTCATGAACATGGACGATGTCACAAATTTGCTTATTTGATTTGTGACAGATTGTGCAGATAAATTTTACGTTATAACAAAGTGGATGGTCAAATGTTAATGTGATCATGATTGTGATGTCAATACCGTGATGTTTTCTAAACAAACCGTTTTTTTGCAGCTTAGTTACATAAATGGTCTTGGAGGACTAAGGGAGAGTGCTTTGCATTGTGACCATTAGAGAATGTTTAAAAAAAAAATAAAAAATAAAAAATCCATGATATGTCCCATTTGAAAAGGTTTTTGTTTGCCAAATTTTGTTTAGTGTTTGGTGTTTTTCATTTTTTTTTTTTTTATAAGTGTGCATGTGTGGTGAGTCTCTGTGTTCTGTGGTAATATCGCTGATTAGTTCAGGCAGATCAAGAAAAGCAATAATTGTGCGAGGCAGGTCATCATACAACTTTGTGTTGTTATTTTTTGATCTTTTATTATTTCTAATGAGATCTGCTAAGAGTGCTTCCCTGAATGTAATAGCTGCTTCATTTATGAAGACAAGAAAGGGACACTCTCTATGTCATTGAAAAAGGAAATAATTACTACCACTTGAAGTTTTCTGTATTGCTACTCAGAAAATCAGGGGCGGAGTGTCTAACTAACATCCAAACTTCATTTCTATTCTAATTTTCAAGCCATCAAATTGGGTCTGAACCTGTGGTCCTGACTATGCTGACCCGGCACAACAAACAGAAACATCTTCAGACTGGAGAGAGTTCTCTTGCCACAACTTACTAGCTTTAGATCCTATATGTAATATCTCTATATGCCAAATGGCAGCAGAAATCTATCAATAGGCCTAATTACAGCAGTGTTGAGCCTTTGATAAAAACATGATTCATCTTCAAAGCTCCACTCTCATTATTGTTTTTCAAGTTGCTTTTCAAGTCTGTAAAGATACATGCAGATCATTCACTTTTCATTCCTTAAGGAATCACCTTGACACATTGGAAGTCACTGGGTGTGATCAGCATCAGCAGTAAACAGCTTCTAAAGTGGTGTCTTTGAATTGTGAGCTTTTTTTCCCCTTCTCACTGTATGTCAGTTGGGAAGTTGTCCAGGGCACCTAAAATGATGTGATGTTGTTGTGGATTTTTTTTAAAAATCTACAAAAAATATTTTAGTCTCATGATGAAACTCTTCTAGATCTCATTTACCTCTTGAGTTAGAGCTATAATCACTATTGTACATACTGTTTGGCATACAGTTACTACGGTAACTTACAAAGTAACACATCTGTTCTTAAGCCCGACTGTATGGCAGTATGTGTGCTGTGTATGTGCATAAGTGTGTTAATAGTGACTATGGAATCCAGTGCATTTGGCAGGTGGGGATCAGGCTGGTTCCCCTTTTTTGTCTGCTATCTCATCCCATTGACCTCTAGTTGGAAAATGCGACTGTAATTCTTGGTGGGATTTATTCCTGGGTTTATTACACAAAGTAATCTGCTCTTCCTGTATTCAAGTGGTGTGTAGGTAAAGCCCAAATACGTTTGTGGGTGTTCAGCAGGCAAGCTCAAAGGTGCTTGCGAGAGCATAGAGGCAGATTGAAAAAAAGTCGGAGCTTCAATCAAGCCAAGGGCCTTGGAAAAATCTATCCTTCCACCAAGGTCTCATTTATGCACAAGTGATGGATTTAACCGCAGCCCGGAGAAAGAAGGAGAGAGAGACAGAAAGAGAATGAGAGAGATGGAAATTACATGCTTAAACCCTCATGTTTGTTTGTAACACCTACAAGCTTTGCTTGCAAAATCAAATTTGCTCCTTTGTAATTTAGTGGCTAATGTCGTGACATACATGTTTGATGCAAATAATTTCATGTTCGCACCAGGAAAAGATAATAGCTTGACCTGCAGTTGCATGCGATCTGGCAAAATGGCCTCTGACAGATTAGACATTAACATTTGAAACGAGAAAGGAGAAATCGCTCTTCACACTGCTCTCCTTTAGCTGAGATAATTACACAGTGGATTTCACAACATGAGCACTGATCTCAGTGTGGCCTCTGCATAGTAATTGATTTTCCAATGGATAGATATTTATCTATTTGTCATTTCTAAAGTTCTCAAAACAGCTACAATAAAATACGTGAAGCGCATTGCAAGAGAGTGATGGAACAGACAATAAGCTAGCTGAGTTGGGATGTATGTGTCGGAATGAGTGAGATTGTGAGTGTGCTGGTGTGTGTGCATATGTGCGCATATGTGTTTATTGAAGCATTCGCCAAGGACCAAAGGGTGGGAAAAGAAAAAGAGAGAGAGAGAGAGCAATCTGTGATCTGGGTTACATGTCACAGACATCTGTCACACAAAAGGATTTGTTTGATTTGTTGGTCCTATTTATCTCAGTCTACTGTCAGCAGATAGTAAATTTATACTCGGTCACGTTGGCGATCTGGTAATCTGAAGCCTCGCCTGCCAGTGGGACAGTCGTATCTCATTGACGTCTGCCCTCGATCAGAAATTCCCACCTGAGTAATAATTTTTAATGCAGCTTGGTCAGGATTGGCGTCTTATATATTTATCTTTAGAGTGAACACATTCTGCTTTTAAGGCCCTTTCACATGTGCAAGGGCTTCAGCGCACCTCTTTACCCAATCATCATGCAAGCTTTGACTTTCACAGGAAAAGTATTTCAGATTCACAGAGTCACGGAAGAGAAATCTATGCTAGATTTCTTGCTAGGTAGCAAGAAAGTGGGAAGTGCAAGGCTCTACAGTGTGATAATTTAATTCGCATTTGCAAGTTAATATTGCTGTGTGCAAATGTGGATAATTATTTGGGCGAGTGAAATCTGATAACCGAACATGTATTTTAGCCTACCATCACAATAAAAAACTCCCTAAACTTACAACACATGCAAAGTAATTTTTTTTAAAAGAGGCGTGTTAGTTATTTTTGCATTAAAAGCGCCATTTTCTCACTCTCACACACTGCGAGCGCTCTCTCTCTTTCTCATGCACACGTAGAGACCGATAGAGTAAAGCTGCATAAGCAGATATACCACATAAAGATGGTTGAAGGGGAGTTCCCTATCTGTCACTCACTCGACGTTGTGTCGATGTAGTGACATTAGGGGTCACTCTTGGGAGCCCGAGACACCTCTGGTCTTTGATAAAAGGCCAATGAAAATTGGCGAGTGGTATTTGCATGCCACTCCCCCGGACATACGGGTATAAAAGGAGCTGGTATGCAACCACTCATTCAGATTTTCTCTTCGGAGCCGAACGGTCATGCTCATTGAGCTGAATTCCCACGACTGTTCATTCACCTCTGCTGGATCTGACGGCGCATTTCAGCGGCTTCTCCCCCCTCTGCACTGGTGCACTGCAGAGAATGCCCCTGGGCGCTTCGGCAGAAATTAAAGAGTATATTTCTCTAAAAGAGTATATGTCTCTAAAAGAGTATATTTCTCTAAAAGAGCGGCACACACGGAACGTCTTTTTAAAGACGCGTCTTTTTAAAGATGCCTTTCCGATTGTGTGTTATTCCTGGTTGCGCTCGTTATCTCTCGCCTTCTGATGGTCATGGTCACTGTCTTTTGTGTCTGGGCACTGCTCACACGGAGACAGTGTTCGTGGATGGTCATTTTCTCATTGCGAGGACATGTCCATGGCAACGATGCGGTCGCGGCTCGCCTTTGTAAGAAAGCAAGCCACCCCAGAGGCTCCCCGCCTCGGTCCTTCTACCGACGGGTATGGGGCCAGCGCGGCTAGCACTGGGGGCGATTTGGGGACCCCAATGGGACCACCTCTGCCGGTATCCCCCGCGGACCTCCCATTCCCCAGCATGCTCGTCTGCCCTGATCTGGCTTCCGGATGAGTCCGCCGGCTCGTCTCAAAGTGAGTTCAACCTCTTATTCGGAGCCCGCGAAAGTGATGAGCTCTCAAGCGCAGCATCGGAGAGCAGGCTCATCCAGTCGGACGTGGAAGCCTCAGCTGGGCTCCTCCCTTCGGGGACGATTGCCAAGTCACAGGCTGACGTGGAGATGACGACATACTTTCCCGGGCAGCCGCAAGTGTCAGCTAGAGTGGAACCCTCCGCTCTTCCCTGAACACTCGTGGCTCGATGATTGGTTCCTGGGCTCGCGGTGCCTCTCAAAGCCATGCCTGCCCCCATTCCTTTCTTCCCGGAAATGCATGAAGAGCTGACAAGGTCGTGGGAGGCACTTCTTTACTGCCCGGTCCCGGTCTTTTCAGCTTCCCCGCCCTCTCTACCCTCGATGGTGGGGCGGCCAAGGGCTATTTGGCAATCCCCCGGTGGATAAAGGCGCTCGCAGTGCACCTATGCCCGCAGAGTGCCGCCACCTGGCGCGGGTAACCAAAGCACCCATCCAAGGCCTGTAGGTTTACGTCGTCTCTGACGGCCAAGGCCTACGGTGCCGCTGGACAAGCCACCTCCACCCTGCATGCCATGGCTCTCCTGCAAGTCCGCCAAGGTGCTAAAGTAACTGCACGAGGGTGGTTCTGCCCCAGGATTGATGCAGGAGCTGCGCTCGGCGACCGACCTCGCTCTCCGAGCAACGGAGGTCACGGCGCGGTCTCTCGGGCGGACGATGTCCACATTAGTGGTCCAGGAGCGCCACCTTTGGCTCAACCTGGTCAAGATGGGTGAGGCCGACAGGACACGATTTCTTGCTGCCCCCATCTCCTAGGCTGGCCTATTCGGCGACACCGTCTAGGACTTTGCCCAGCAGTTCTCGACGGTGGAACAGTAGACGGAGGCTTTCTGGCATATCCTGCCCCGGCACGGCTCATAATCCCACACCCCGTCTGCTCGTTGCCAAGGGCGTCCCCCTGCGGTGACTGCACCGGTTCCGCCCCTTCGGTCCGGCCCCGGCGTGGAGCCCACCACAGGAAGCAGACGCCACCGCTCTCGCGGCCGCCCAGAACCCATGAAAGGCTTCAAAGCGCCCTTGAGACGGGCAACCCAGGGACGATGAAACCCATTGCTCTGGAGCTGGCAAGCAGACCTCTCCATCTTTTTGTTACCTTTGCATTTAATTGCGCTACATGCCCAAGTGGCTGCAGTACTCAAGAGTTCAGCAAGAGTGGTTTCCTTGTTCCCTGGGTCACGTATCCGGTGTGCATGGCCGTCATCACGACCACCGTCCACCACTCTATTTGGCAGGTTTGGCGCTCCAGCGGCGGTCTCCCGCCCCTGAGTGCCCAGTTGTGGCACAAATCCGCCCCCGATGTGACAGTCTCCATGGGTCACAAGGACAAGCCTCTTCCTCCCCTCCCCGTCCCAGGCTGTTCTGGGGATGGTCACAAGGAGCCAGGTAAGTGCTTCGATGTCCCTAGACTCAGCACGGCCACGACATGGTGTGCCTTGGCGTTCAAACAGAAAACAGCAGTTCCACTGAAATTTTTCAGAGGCTCCTGGGGCATATGGCATCCTCAGCGGTGGCCACCCCGCTCGGGTTGATGCATATGAGACCGCTTCAGCACTGGCTTCAAACTCAAGTCCCGAGATGGGCATGGCGCCACGGGACACATCGCGTGGTCATCACGCCGGTCTGTCACCGTCTTTTCAGCCCTTGGACCGACCTCTCATTTCTACGGGCAGCTGTTCCCCTAGAACTGGTCTCCAGGCGCGTCGTGGTCACGACAGACGCCTCCAAAATGGGCTGGGGCACTGTTTGCAACGGGCACGCAGCCGCCTGCTTGTGGACGGGCCTGCGACTGTATTGGCACATCAACTGCCTCGAGTTGTTGATAATTCTGCTCGCCCTGCGGAGGTTCTAGCCGTTGATCCAGGGCAAGCACGTGTTAGTTCAGACAGACAACATGGCAACGGTAGCATATGTCAACCGCCAAGGCAGTCTGCGCTCTCATTGTATGTCACAACTCACCCGCCGTCTCCTCCTCTGGAGTCAGCAGCACTTCAAGTCGTTGTGAGCCACTCACATCCCGGGCAACCTCAACACTACAGCGGACACGCTGTCATGACAGGTTACCCTCAGGGGAGAGTGGAGACTCCACCCTCAGGTGATCCAGCTGATTTGGAGTCGATTCAGACAGGCACAGGTGCTCCTGTTTGCCTCCCAAGAATCCTCCCCACTGCATGCTCTGGTACGCCCTGACCAAGACCCCCCTCGGCATAAATGCGCTGGCACACAGCTGGCCCCCTGGCATGCGCAAATGTGCATTTCCCCCAGTGAGCCTACTTGCACAGACCCTGTGCAAGGTCAGGGAGGACGAGGAGCAGGTCGTCCTGGTAGCACCCTACTGGCCCACCCAGACGTGGTTCTCAGACCTCACACTCCTTGCGACAGCCCCCCCCCCCCCCCGGCCAATTCCCCTGAGGAAGGACCTTCTTTCTCAGGGACGGGGCACCATCTGGCACCCGTGACCAGACCTCTGGAATCTCCATGTCTGGCCCCTGGACGGTTCCTGCGGTTTGCTTTCGAGGGCCGAGCGTACCAGTAAAAGGTCCTCCCCTTCGGCCTGTCCTTGTCCCCTCGTGTCTTCACGAAGGTCACAGAGGCAGCCCTTGCCCTATTAAGGGAAGTGGGTGTCCACATCCTCAACTATCTCAACCTGCGGTAGTAGACACGATCACTCAGGCTAGGGCCCCCTCTACGAGGCGCCTCTATGCCTTTAAGTGGCGTCTGTTCGCTAAGTGGTGTTCTTCCCGATGTGAAGACCCCCAGAGATGCGCAGTCGGATCAGTGCTTTCCTTCCTGCAGGAGAGGTTGGAAGGGAGGCTGTCCCCTTCCACCTTGAACGTGTACGTTGCTGCCATAGCAGCACACCACGACGTAATCGACGGTAAGTCCTAGGGAAGCATGACCTGATCATCAGGTTCCTAAGAGGCACCAAGAGGCTGAATCCCTCCAGACTGCGCCTCGTTCCCTCATGAGACCTCTCTGTAGTTCTTCAGGGTCTACAGAGAGCCCCCTTTGAGCCTTTGCAGTCAGCCGAGCTTAAGGCACTCTCCTTGAAGACTGCCCTCCTGACTACGCTAACTTCCATCAAGAGGGTAGGTGACCTGCAAGCGTTCTCTGTCAGAAAAATATGCCTGGAGTTCGGTCCGGGCTACTCTCACGTGATCCTGAGACCCCGACTGGGCTATGTGCCCAAGGTTCCCACGACCCCTTTTAGGGACCAGGTGGTGAACCTGCAAGCGCTGCCCCAGGAGGAGGCAGACCCAGCCCTGTCGTTGCTGTGTCCAGTGCACGCTTTATGCATCTATTGGGATCGCACGCAGAGCTTTAGGATCTCTGAGCAGCTCTTTGTCTGCTCTGGTGCACAGCGGAAAAGAAGCACTGTCTCCAAGCAGAGGATCACCCACTGGCTCACTGACGCCATAACTATGGCATATCACGCCCAGGACATGCCGCCCCCGGTAGGGCTATGAGCCCATTCTACCAGGGGTGTAGCGGCCTCCTGGGCCCTGACCAGGGGTGCCTCTCCAACAGACATTTGCAGAGCAGCAGGCTGGGCAACACCCAACACCTTTGCAAGGTTCTAAAACCTCCGGGTGGAACCGGTTTCATCCCAGGTAGTGGCACGCAATACAAGCGGATAAGCCCGGGATAGCCGACTGGGTGTATCACTTGCACATAGTGTCATCCACCTCCTTTTGAGCTGAAGACGTGCGCCATTAATTCCCAGTAGTGTTCACAAACTTTGTTCCCTGGTTGACTTCCTCAGAGCCCTGTGGCAGTTGAGTTTTTGGAGAGACTTGCTGCCGGCCCAGTACACGTGCTAACTAAGAGTCCTGTTCTGGGGTAGGTGCTCCGCATGTGGCGGTTCCTTGTAAGGCTAACCCCATGCGATATATATCTTCCGCTAGTTCGTTTCCTTGTTGGCAAACTGCGTCTTCCTTGGGCAGAGCCCCTCTGCCCTAGTCTCCATGTTTGTAGTAACTCCTCCCCCGTTGGGTAGGATCTACCTTGAAGACTCTCCACATGGTTGGAAAGACCATGTGACGTATTTTTCCACTTAAATAGCCCCCCCCCCCCCCTCTTTGGGTGAGTTGTGGTCTCTGCGGTGTCTTCCCCTTGGGAGGGACACCCCCCGACTAGACCTGGTGGCCCAGTCGGATAATCCCCCTTCTTTTTTTAGGGAGTGGAAAAAAAGAAGGGGAAAAGAGGCCACGACTGGGTTAGCCTCTTTCTATCTTTTGGGTAGTCGACTTGTCCCCAAAGGGCCGTTCGACACTCATAACTATGTTGGGGGAGGTTACGTGTCGACCTGGTGTGCTGGCTATGAGGCACACAGTAGTCTGCCCACCACACACCGCCAGTTCACGTAACACAGTTCAGCCAATTGTGCCGTTTCGTATAGGGACCCCTAGTGTCACTACATCGACACAACGTTGAGTGAGTGACAGATGGTTACTTGTGTAACCTCCGTTACCTGATGGAGGGAATGAGACGTTGTGTCCCTCCTGCCACATCGCTGAACTACCCGCTGAAATGGCTGGACCTTATATCGGCTCCTCAGCATAAAACCTGAATGAGTGGTTGCATACCAGCTCCTTTTATACCAGTATGTCCAGGGGAGTGGCATGCAAATACCACTCGCCAATTTTCATTGGCCTTTTATCAAAGACCAGAGGTGTCTCGGACTCCCAAGAGTGACCCCTAGTGTCACTACATCGACACATCGTCTCGTTCCCTCCATCAGGGAATGGAGGTTACACAAGTAACCATGACGTTTCTTGCTTGAATTTATCTGTCAAAATGATGGACAGCGTTTTCAATAATGGCTGATTGAAATTTACGTGAACGTGACAAAATTTCTGCAATTCAAAATTTACGTGCTGTATATCAAGTTTGGATGCAGGTTTTCAGTGAAATGTCCAGCTGGGGGCGCCAAAAGCAAGTCAAATGGTGTCGTATTCAGACGCAGTTTTAAGGTGAATTTTATATATATATATATATATATATATATATATATATATATATATATTTTTTTTTTTTTTTTTAAAACATACCCCCCTAACATAAAACTTTTGCCTGAACCTAATCAATAGTATTTTAAAATATATATAAGAAGTTAAAAAATACATCCTTACCATATCAATGCCTAAAACTAACCATTAGTGTTTTAAAATGCAGAAGTGAAATGAAAAAGCACATTTTCTAAAGCAACCACCTCAATTCATGATGCTTCTGTAATGTCACATGTCAGCTTGAGTTGAACCACGGCCCTCCAATTCTAAGTCGGACATCCTATCAGGTGAACTACAACACAAGCTATCCATGTCAGAATAAGTGTATGTAGTTGAGTCTGTAATATTAAAATGTATTGTTTTTCAAAAGATGTGTTAGAGTAAAAGTGTGTCAATATCATAAAACGGCAGGTTCTGAGTAATAGAGAGAAAAATACGTATTTATAAAGTCATAATCAGCCATTAAAGTCATGATTTGAGTGAAAGTGAATAAAACACACAGTTGTTGTTGCGCCTTTAGTGTACATTTCTCATGGAAACTGCAGGGAATTGTACCTGGAGACACATATAACATGTTTTGCAAAAATGTATATAGAGTCAATATTTTAACTACGAGACCAGGTTGGCAGATCTCTGTCCCATACACGTACGAATAATAAAAAAATAAAAAAATAACATGGTCTTGTGAAGAAGACTCTGCTGGGCTGTGTGACCCTTATTAAATATGCATGTAATATATATATATATATATATATATATATATATATATGTAGAGATTCTGTAATGCTTTTTGTTAGAAATCTAAGGCAAATTTCTTCAAATTACAGTATAATGAAATCTGTCCCTGTCTGACTCTCTCTTAGTAATTATTTTTTTCTTGGAGCAGTCGTTGAACTGACAATGCAACAATCACATCTCTTCCATGTTAATTTTAGTTTTGGCCTAACAAGCCTTGACATCTTATTGTCATTTTATAGGACATTATATTGGCCTCTTTGGATCTATTTTCATCATGTTGTGCTGGGTAGCCCCACCCACAGTAAAATCTAATTTCCACAGAATCCTGCTTCACATAGCTGTATATACATTTTTTTTTTCTTTTTTTTTTTTTTTTTTTTTAATTCTGATTAACTGTGATTTTGTCACTAGTTCATGCAGCATTTCGTTTTCAGTGGGGATAGAAAAATTACATTCGAAATTGACGCCTCGTTCCCACTCAATAATCGTTTGAAGTCGAAATGGATTCTCAAAACAATCTAACTTCAAAACGAAATTAACAATTTTATGTTTATGGTTTATGCTTTAAACAAGACAAAACTAATTATTAATGGGGTAAGAAAAATAAACTCAATTCATAGAGATTTCAAGGTTTTAAGTATGTTTAGATACTGTATGTTTGCTGGAAACAGGCCCGGCTCCACAGGGCCGGGCCCACCCAATCATGAACTTGGCCCACCTTGAGAACTACACCTACACCCACCCCTCCAACTCTTCGGCCCACCCAGCAGGTCCTATGGCCCACTTTACATCTTAGAACTGGAGCCAGGCCTGGCTGGAAAACAAGTTTGCAGTGTTCTTAGTGTTAGCGGTTTATTTGAATCCCTAACCATAAATATGAATAACAGTTTTAGTGATGCTTGCTTTAGCAAACACCACTAAATATAGAGTGTTGTAGACACCAATCAATTCTTCTTTTCATAAGGGGTGCTATTGTAAGCACACACTCTCTTGTCATGCTGAGATAGAACAGCAAGAATGAACAGAACTGGGTGGTCCAGGCGTTTGAACTCCTCTACTGGCAGGCCTGATCATTTTCCAGGCTTACTTGCACGGCTGAGGAGGACTGGCTAGAGAGCATATTAATATCACTTTGTCAGAATTAAGAGGTTAAATGGCTGTCAGGGCTTTGTTGTCACATCACCTAGGAGTACAAGGAAAGAGGAAAAGCCTATTAGCAGAAACACTCCTTTTTTTTCACCCTGTATTCATCTCTGCCACTGTCGTTCATTTTCTCATCTGCAGTCCTGTATTCTAAACATCCTTTATCACTGCACACTTTCCCAGCGTCCAAGCCTGCGGATTCCCGCAGAGAGACAGACATCTCCCACTTAATCAGCTGCTGTGTTTCTTGTTCAGATAAATTGGAGCTTGTTCCTCCTGAGAGGTCTTTCCTGGAGCACACCACTGTCACCCGACAGTATCGCATCCTCACGAGCCCCTGCTCAGCCCTCACCTCTGTGTGGCACAGCAGAACATACTGATGCACTGATCAGTGTGAATTTTTGAGGGAATGCTATGGGGTATGGTAGGGCACTTGACATTAGGTGACACGAGGGTCTTCGTGTACAGCCAACGGAGGAAGACTTTGGCACTTTCATTTCAGTGCTTGTTTTTGTGCAGATTTCTTTGACTTTGAATTGCAGATCCACGGTACATTTTTCACCTGCCAGCGATGGCTGTGACAAAAGTGCACCTCTGGGTGTCCTTGCCTCAAGGTGTGTATCAAGGTAGCCTTTTTTTTTTTAAAGAATGACTGAGAAAGTGTATTATTCAGAAATTGTCAGTCTGACCTTTATATCTTTATTTATTTTTTTATTAAGCATTTTAACATGTATCTCTGTCCATTCTTAGCTCTTCAGAGACTACATTCTCTTGTTTTTTAATATCATGGAGTAGTGGAATTTAAAAGGGGGAATGATCTTCTTGTAAATTATGCGCTGAATAAGTCTTGTATTACTGGTCGTCTGTGTGTGGGAACTTGAGTTAAATGGCTCTGTAAAAGATATATGAGTCTTTGGGCGTTTAATGGCCAGTCCTTATCGGGATTCACCGAACAGCTGGAGAAAAGATACAGCCACTGTTACAATTATATCCATAATAACACTGATGTATCCAGAAAAAGTGCTGCTTGTCCATTTGAATACTCTTCATGACATTAACTTACATCACACTTACCCCATAACTGCACACATATTATAACACTTACAGTATACAAGATTAAATGCCACATTTGTTGTTCTAATTTAACTATTGCTTTTTTGCTTTACCTCTCTGTTTAGGAAAATCCCTACATGTGCAACAACGAGTGTGACTCAGCCACAGAAGAGCTGGCTCACCCCCCTGAGCTCATGTTTGACTTTGAGGGTCGCAACCCAACCACCTTTTGGCAGTCCAGCTCCTGGAAGAAATACCCCAAACCTCTGGCAGTTAACTTAACCCTATCTTGGAACAAGACCATTGAGCTTACCGATGACATCGTCATCACTTTTGAGTCGGGTCGGCCGGAGCAGATGGTTTTGGAGAAGTCTCTGGACTATGGACGTACCTGGCAACCCTACCAGTTCTACGCTACTGACTGCCTTGATGCTTTCACTATGGAGCCCAAGACAATGAAGGACATTTCCCAGCACACACTGTTGGACATTATCTGCACAGAGGAATATTCTAGAGGTTATGTGTGGAAGAACGACAAGACTGTACGCTTTGAAATCAAAGACCGTTTCGCACTGTTTGCTGGGCCCAAGCTGCACAATATGGCCTCGCTCTATGGACAATTGGACACCACCAAGAACCTGAGAGACTTTTTCACCATTACCGACCTGCGCATACGTCTTCTCAGACCTGCCACTGGTGCCACCATGGTAGATGAGAACAACCTTTCTAGATACTTCTACGCCATCTCTGACATTAAAGTACATGGCAGGTAAGACATTTGGCTCCTTCCTGTGTCTTAGTTACTGCTGTAATCTCATTCTGGCTGGGGACTGTTGCCCTTGGCTCTTTTGTTTTCCCTTTCCCTAACAAACCATATCTCATTCTGTAGTTCTGCATTTTGGCAGGCAGGTAGACATACTTTTTTCTTTTATATTTTTAGAGGTGTATTTTATGCATAGGCTTGGTTTATTTAAACCACTTGCCAGAACTGCTGTGGATCACACATTTCTGTCATACAATTACTTTTTAACACTAAATAATAAAAAGAATATGACACATCTGGGAGAAAACAGTTAGTGTAAGTGCAAATGTGTAGCCAGAGCTCTTGAACTTGCAAACTCAACATTGTGAAATACCATCTTCATTATCTTATCACAATGTGTGTTTTTATGTCAGACTGAGAACCTTATTGAACACAAAATGTTCATGAAATGGAATTTTCTACATTGCTAATTTGACACCCTGTGATCAATCTCAAGACTGTGAAATTTACTGTTCTGACACCCGGTCTATAAGCAGGAGTTCATTCTCTAATTATACAAATCGGAAACATCTCACCCCTTACCTTTACATGCTCATCTGTTTCATTTTCAGCAGAGATATGAGATGAAGTTCAGCATCTGTCCATCTCTGTGCCCGAGGTAAAAAATAAAAATGCTAATTCATTCAAAGAAAGTATAAGTTATAAATATTAAAGGCATCTAATCAAGGTGAAAATATTGTTAAAAGTGCAGGTTTTTTCGACAAGCAAGCACAATGCTATGTGATTTTATAGAGTAACTATTGGTGTAGACCTGAGTCTGCTTGAAGTGTCAGTCTGGGATGTGCTCATGTGGACAATACACAATTGGTATGAACATAATCTAGGATTCTGTACATTGCGAAAGTGAACTGTATAATTTGTTTAATTTGTCCATTATATAATACTTCTAATGCATTTCTTCTCCCTGCTTTATAAATAGAAATTGCTTTTAACTGCTCACATTCTTTGCATTTCATGCAATACATCCATGGCAGATGGACAAAAGTGTTGTTTTGTGTGTGTTAAGGTTTGATAGTAAAACAAAAGGCAAAAGACAAAATCATGAATAAAACAAAGAGCAACTGTCAAAAAAATAAATAAATAACTCTAAAAGTGAAATTAGAATGCAATTACAAGAAATAGTTAGAGACTATTCATGTGTGGGTGTGTGTGTGTGTTTGTATGTTTGTGTTGCTACACCAGTTACTAGGTGTTGCTTTTGAGTTGAGAGACTGACATATCTGATGAAGACGGCTTATCAGAGTAGGCTGTAAATTTTAAAACTCCCTCAAGGCTGTGTTCTTATTAATACGACACAGCGATGATCGGTGAGTGTCATCTCTGGTGGATATTTATGAGAGCAGTGACTTGCTTCTGAAAAGGTAATCCAGAGTTCAGCGGGAGTGGCGTGCTCATTGTTTTGAGTTTTCTCCGAGCCTCACTGTCATGAAGAATTGCGATTCATCTTCCTTCACATGCTCAAAGGAAGCGTACGCTTCTTCACCCTCTGATATGCGTTTCTGCCTGATGGTACATGACTCTGACAGGAGGCAGACGACCCAAAGCACTGGACTTTCTGATCTCAGAAGAGATTTGCTCTATATCGTTTCGAAACATAGGAGCCGAGATGCAGTGCTAGAGCTAAGCAGGTCATCGAAATGAAAGAAAAGAGTGGAAAACATACACTTCGACCTGTGATGCACACTTAATGTTTGTTGTGTGGAGATGCCATAGACTATTACAGTTTTTCCCAATTGTTTACACTTGTTTGCTGAATCTGTGGCCCATTGTCCCAAAACTCTAAATACAAAACCACAAACACAAAATGCAAAACTCTACAAATGTCTAGCAAAAGCAAACACTGTATTCAAAATTGTTTTATCTCTTTCCAAATATATATATATATATATATATATATATATATATATATATATATATTTTTTTTTTTTTTTTTTTTTTGCATCAAAATGACACACACACACACACACACACACACACACACACCATATGAATAGGTCTGTCTACCACCCAACAACACACTGATGTGCTCAACACAAAACACTATTATGAATATCCCATCTGTAGGTTTATGCCTTTTGTATCCTCAGTGTTACACTGTAGCCAGTTGTAAAAGATTATTACAGTAATGTATACCTACTCAAACATACATAAACACACACACACACACACACACACACACACACAAATGCAATACAGTAACAAAAACATTGTCATTTATTTCCAAAATGCAGTATTTTTGAACGCTTGTTTTTTTTTTTTATGTAACACTTTCCATACCCAACAGGAGAAAACCGGCAAAAACATTCATTTTTTTTTTATTTTTGTACAGAAAACCCTTTATCTTACTGAAAGTGGCTCATTCTTTCAAAACTCTAAACACAAAAAGACAAAAATGCATGCAAAATGTAAGAAAAAAGAAATTAGGCTGCATCCTGCCTCCTGTTTTGGTTTGGCCACAGCACCTCATCTACATCACAAGCAATGTTCTCCCTGGCTAAACAGCAGAGAAAGAATCTTCTGGAGTGACAGATCCAGAGTCCGAAAGCCCCCACATCAACTTCACCACATGCAACTCCATTGCCTGGAGAAGAGGCATGCGTGCGAGGGGATGGCGGTCATCCACCATCCATCGCCATGCCGAAAAAAACTCTTCAACTGGCTTTAGTAATGGAGAATATGGTGGGAGGTATAGAACAATAAATTGTGGGTGGTTGATGAACCAGTTGCAGACCAGAGCAGCCCGGTGGAAACTCACGTTGTCCCAGATGACAACATACCTTGGCTGCTCTGGCCCACCCCTCTGCTCGGCTGGAATGAGAATGCCATGTAGTGTGTCCAGGAATGTGATGAGATGGGCGGTGTTGTAGGGACCAAGTTTGGCTTGGTGATGGAGGACGCCTTGCTGGCTAACGGCTGTGCACATGGTAATATTCCCTCCATGCTGTCCAGGGACATTCACAATGGCACAGTGGACAATAATGTTCCGTTCCCGTCCCCTTCTTTTGGCTAGGTTGAAGCCAGCCTCATCAAAGTAAATATAAACATGCTGAATTGCAGCGTCATCCAGCTCCAAGACTCTCTGAAACAGATAATAAGACAATATGTGAAATAGACCTAGAGCAGTCAATATGGTGAGGCACAATACACTGGATTACAGTGCTGTAATGTGTCTATACAGTGCTGAGATGATAGTAAATTCACAGTATAGTACTTACTTGCACATATTCATAGCGCTGTTCTTTAACCCTCTCTGAGTTTTGCTCAAATGGCACCCTGTAGACCTGTTTCATCTGGATTCAGTTGTGCTGTAATATATGATCCAATGTAGTCAAGCCCATCTGGTAAATGTTATTGAATATTGTGTTGTCTGCAATTACGTGGTTCTGGATTTCTCATAGTCTAATGGTATTGTTTGCCACCACCATGTTCACAATAGCAGTCTCCAGTTCTGGTGTGAACAGCCGCTGTCTTCCACCATGGCCTGGCCGTCTCTCAGTTCTGCAGAAGATCCACTAATATGATATGATTGGTTACAGTAAGCTAAAATAATCTATTTTCTTTCAATATGAAATTACATTACTGTAACATTGGCCAACAATCACTGAGTAACATAGGCCTACTGATATGTCGGACTGCAGTATACTACAGTATACATACATAAAGAGCATATTGTAGATGGTAGGTAACTTACTGGTTCTCATTTCTGAATGTACGGATGATAGATGCAACTGTGTAGCGGCTCAGGTTGAGCTGAACTCTCTGCCCAGCCTCCCTCATACTCAGTCCATGGTTGAGCACATGTTCAACCAATGTGTCCCTGATCTCATCTGAGACAACTGTCCTTCCTAATCCTCCTCTTCCTCCTCTTACTCTCACTCCTTCACCTCTAGCTCTTGCTTCACCATTGACTTCCATTTTCCTCCAAAACAGGAGAGCTCATCTGTGGCCTTTTATAGTGCTAAAGCCCTGATTTCTAAGTGAACAATTCAGCAACTAGTGTTTACATCCGTGAGGAGTGGGTGTTGCCAATAGGTGTATAGAGCATGGCATTATGATTGGGGTTGCTTTCCAAAGGGACTAAAGAGATTTAAATTTTGAATGTTGTGCCTAATGTAGAGAACTGTGTGTAGTATTTTGCAAAAAGTGTGATATAGAATTTAAAACTGAGTGTAAAGCAGGAATTGTGCTTGCAATTCCTGCAAGCACAATTCAATGTCTTATAGACAATCTTAATTAATGAATCATATCTGTCATGCTATCTTTTTAGATGATTGATGGTTCTTTGTATACTAAATAAACAATTTAGTGCAGAAACTGAATTAGCAAATCTTCCAGATCAGCATTAACTTTTTTTAAATTAATTATAAAATGTGGCACAGATAGGGGTCAAAGCTGTGAGTGTTTGGAGTGTTTTTTTTTTTGTTTTTTTTTTGTTTGTTTGTTTGTTTTTTTGGTCTTTCGCTTACTAAGGTCATTGACCAGGCATTCATTGAAGGGAGGATGCTATGAATTCCTTAAACTGTGCCATTGTGTCTGAGTCTTATTTTCAAGATCCACAACCAACTTTCCCAGCACACCTCAGGGACCAGGAATGGGCTTATAAACTGGCTCAATGCTACTATTATCCCCAAATAGGCCTGTTTAGTCTTTCCTTTTAGTGACTGCAGATAGACCAATCACAATTGATAACCCATTTATTAGTTATGTTAGGGTGTGTTCACTCTTGGCAGGTTTGGGTAGATTAAAATTAACTCTGGTGCGATTGCTCTGTTAGTGCGGTTCATTTGAACAAGTGTGAACGCTGCCATCCGAACCTTGGTGCGCACCAAACAAGCAGACTGAGACCCCCTGAACAGTGGGTCTCGGTCCGCCTCCAAACGAACTCCGGTTGCGGTTCGATTGATATATGAACGCAACATGGACCAAAGACGTCTAAACAGACCAATAACAGGAAGTAATCTGCCTTTATACTGACCTCAAGCATACCTGGTTCTTCTCATCATAGGAGCTATGTTGTCCATTACAGTTTGGTACAGGTGTCGGAACCGCCGTCAGCCGTCCTTGCAGCATACCTTCGATTGTGTGTGCAACTGAGGAATTCCTGGTGCTGTTTTGACTCCTTTAAACATTTTAATAGCTCTTTGTTTGTTCTCAGCTGGTAAAAATACCATCATATATATATTCACATAAATCTAATGAGCGCATTTAGCCCAGAAGCCAGCATTGTTTTGTATGTTCGGCAAGCTCTGTCGCAAAATATACGTAATATAAGCTGTCCAATCAGGTTGTGACCTTATCATTATGCCTTTTGTTTTGTATCTTTAGGTTCGGTGTTAAAAATGCCAGTGCGAATGCTAAGCGAACCAGGACTAAATGTATCATTTTCTTTTTTGGTCCGGACCAAGAGAACCGAACTACAAGTGTGAACACTTGAATATATTGGCCTATGCCATTTTTTTGATAGTGAAAGTGGAGATATGGCAGATAATTATGGGGGGAAAGGTTTAGGTCACTAGCATGAGTACCACGACTCGTGTTTGGAGCACATGTGCTAATTGCTAGGCCACTGCTACAACTAGACAATTATTATTTGTTTATAATGAATTAACTGAAAAATTAATTTGAATGTGATCTTTGAATAAAAGTTGTACCGCATTTCCATCATCATTTCCTTCCAATATCTTCAGAAAATGCATGATCATCTTAATAAAACAGACCAGATTTTAAAAGATGAATGCAGTAGTCATATTAAAACACATTTAACTCTATATCAAATGCTTTTCTTTTATCAGTGCAGCACTGTTGCATTTTTAGTTAGGCCCGGATACAGTTGTCTCCCTTCAGAATCGATGATATGGTGATTGATCATTTAACTGCGGTCCTCCTTGGCTGCTTGAACAAGCAGTCTTTCGCAGAGAAGTCAATGTGTTTTTTCTTTTTCTTTTTTTTTTTTTTTCCCCGGCCTGCTTGGCCTGTGCAGAGGCCAGAAACCAAAGGACAGATAATCTATTTGTGCTAATTTCAAGTTTCACCCCACAGCCCTCCCTCCACTTCCTGAAAAAGTAATTCCACTCTGCATCTTCATCTTGCCATCTCATGCACTGCGCTCGGCACATCAGCTCTTCCCCATCAGCACATTTCATTGGTCTGGTCATCTGGTGTTTCAGCAGTCCTCTGTTCCACATACTCTTTCACCACAAAACTTAATCTAATTGTGTTCTAACACCCTGACCTCAGATGATTGCAATCCGATTTGCATTTCTGTGATTTGATTTCAAGACTTTGAGTTTATGGTATTGTAACAAAGAAGGAATCATTCCAGTGCAAGTTTTCAGGAGTTGATATGCTCACTGATTTCGATGCATTTCGTTTGACCTCTTCATACCATTGACAATCTGCAGTAAGCTGCCGCCCAGGCAATTAATCTGAGATGGTCTGTGTGAGCGCATGTGGGCGGGTTTGGGTGGTTTATGAGGACATTTTTGTAGGTTACAAACTGGTAATTACAAGGGTATTATAATATAAATTTGGTTTATGAGGACATTTCTAGTGTCACCATAATTCAAATTGCTTAAAAACATGCTAAATATTTTTTTTTTTGAAAAAATAAAAATGCAGAACGTTTTTTGTGAGGGTTAGATTTAGGGGTAGGGCTAGGGTGTGTGTGTGTGTGTGTTTCTACTGTGAAAAATAAAATCGGAGCACAGAGATCCAAATGATTAAGTGTAATTACACACCCAGTTGATTCTGGCACCTCATTCATCACCCAGTCATCATGTTAGTAACAAATGCCATTTCCAGGCATCAGCTCAGCTAAGAAAACAATTTAACGTGTGAAAATACACACTTGACCCAACAGATACATAGCTGTTATCACTGCACAATGTCTTAAGCCATATCAATAGAATTTCTTAGCATCCCAGAATCCACCACCGAAATTGGAATTGTCTCTCTCTTTTTGCCCCAATAACATTCTTGCTTCACATTAGCTGTCTTGCCTCCCAAAAGATTTGTGTATTAATCCGAATGCAGGTGAAGTGTTCATTCCTGCAATTCCTTTGAGGAACTGCTAGTTGTTATGTTCTCTGGGCCTGCTAATCTGTGTCCACATCTGCTCAAATGCTGACCTTGATTCTAGTCTGTGTTCTGCAAGACCACTGCCCCTCATCAGCACTTTTCACACATATTTTCTCGACTAAGGGTTTTCTTTTAAGTGTTAAAGCTTGTAGTTGTTAAGAATAGTTTTCTGAATATAAGCTTTTAGATTTCTTTTATGTTAAGATAAATATAATAATATTTACTTAAGTTGAATTTTAGGTTAATTTTCAGTTAAAATTGTTTTATTAGAATAATTAAAATGTTTTCTTTTTTCTCTTAAGCATTACATTTTTTATTTATTTTTATTTATTTATTTATTTATTTTTTTTGATCGTTAGGGAGATTTTAAGACAAGATGACAGATAAAATATTTGGCTGTTATTGTTTTATTTGTTTAGACCTTTTCATTCATGAAATGTACTGTAATGTGCTGCACAGTGCTATACAGGTCTGAATATAAAATCATTTAGATATATGTAATAATATAATAATAATAATAATAAGAAATAATAATAAAAACAAAATAAAACAAGAAAGACAGAAAAGTGTACAAATAAATGTAAAACTATTCTTAAAAAAAAAAAAAAAAGGAATAAGGTAAAAGAAACTAAAAATCTTAAGACATCTCTTCTTGTAATGGATTCTGTGGTCTTATGTATTTGTATATAATGTGATTTTTGGCTTTGCGGTTTCCATGCTTTTATTTTGTTTATGTCTTGTATGTTAGTACTTGTAAGTCACTGTAAATCGAATATATAGTAGATATGAGTATGAGCCATGAATTAACATGCAATACTCATCAAAAGGGTTGAGAAGGAACATAGATCACATTCAGTATATGACAAGGAACAGGGCAAACATGAGGACTTCAAATATGCAGGAAATAATGACTGAAAACGTCCTGGTTACTTTCGTAACCTCCGTTCCCTGATGGAAGGAACGAGACGTTGTGTCGATGTAGTGACACTAGGGGTCACTCTTGGGAGCCCCAAACACCTCTGCTTTTTTGAAAAAAGGCCAATGAGAATTGGCGAGTGGAATTTGCATGCCACTCCCCCAGACTTACGGGTATAAAAGGAGCTGGTATGCAACCACTCATTCAGGTTTTGTGCTGAGGAGCCGAGACCAGGTCCTGGCCATTTCAGCGGGTAGTTCAGTGTTGTGGCAAGAGGGACACAATGTCTCGTTCCCTCCATCAGGGAACGGAGGTTACGAAAGTAACCTGGACGTTCCCTATCTGTCACTCACTTGACGTTGTGTCAATGTAGTGACACTAGGGGTCCCTATACAAAATGCCACAACTATCTGAACTGTGTTACGTGAACTGGTGGTGTGTGACGGGCAGACTGCTGTGTGCCTCATAGCCAGCACACCAGGCCATCACATAACCTCCCCCAATGCTCTTATGAGCGTCGAACGGTCCATCAGGAACAAGTTGACTGCCGAACTATAGGGACAGGCTAGCCCAGCCGAGGCCTCTTTCCCACTCTTTTCTCCCCAAAAAGAGTGGAATTTGTTAACTGACTGGGAGCCATAAGTGTCTGCGTCGGGGGGTGTCCCTCCCAAGGGGAAGACTCCGGAGACCACACCCCGCCCAAAAAGGGGGGGGGGGTATTTTGAGTGGAATGTCACATGGTCTTACCGAGTCTTGTCGGAAGTATGTCATGTGGAGAGGTCCCATGGTAGGTCCTACCCAAAGAGGGAGGAGTTTCTACAGAGCATGGCGACCGGGGGCAGAGGGGCCTCTGCCTAAGGAAGACACAGTTTGCTGACATGGAAATGATTTTGCGGAAGATATCACAAGGAGCACCTACCTCAGTACAGGGGCTCATTAGCGCACATACTGGGCCGGTCAGCAAGTTTCTCCGTAAACTCAACTGCCAGAGGGCTAAGGAGGAAAGTCATCCAGGGATCACAGTCTGTGAACACGATTGGGAGTCAAGAGCGCACGTCTTCACCTCAAGGGAGGGGAAAGGCACAATGCGCAAGCGGTACATCTGGCCAGCTGTCCCGGAACTTACCTGCTCGTGCCTGCCAATACACGGGACGAGACCGGCTCAACCCGGAGATTGTAGAACCTCGCAAAAGTGTTGGGGGTTGCCCAGCCCGCTGCTCTGCAGATGTCTGCCAAAGAGGCACCACTGGCCAGGGCCCAGGAGGCCGCCACACTCCTGGTAGAGTGGGCTCGTAACCCCGCAGGGGGTGGCACGTCCTGAGCCTGATATGCCATCGCGACGTGGCCTCAACACGGAAGACAGCGATCGTGGCCATCAGAAGCAGAGAGATAACAAATGCAACCAAGAATAACACACAAACGGAAAGGCATCTTTAAAAAGACTCTTTTTGTGAATGAAAATATACTCTTTTGGAATATACTCTTATTTTCACTCTGCCGAAGTGCCCAGGGGCATTCTCTGCACTCCACAGGTGCAGAGGGGCAGAAGCCGCTGAAATGCACTGTATATCCAGCAGTTTTGAGGAGCGTCTTTGGAGGGAATTGAATTCAGTGCACTGAATACAACCGCTCGGCTCCGAAGAGAAAATCTGAATGAGTGGTTGCATACCAGCTCCTTTTATACCCGTATGTCCGGGGGAGTGGCATGCAAATTCCACTCGCCAATACTCATTGGCCCTTTTTCTAAAAAGCAGAGGTGTTTGGGGCTCCCAAGAGTGACCCCTAGTGTCACTACATCGACACAACGTCGAGTGAGTGACAGCTAGGGAGCTAACAAGACAAGGCACACAAGGGATAACCAAATACAGACAAGACAAGGACATCAATATGACCAATATAAAGTCAAAATAAAAACAAAAATAAAATGCAAGCACACCTTTACACATTTGTAAATACCTAGACTAGGATTTGACCACCATTATGTAATTTATTTCAAAACTATACAGTACATTTTATATATATATATATATATATATATATATATATATATATATATATATATATATATATATATATATTTATTACACACACACAGACACACACACACACACACACACACAGGTGGCCAAAAGTTTGGAATAATGTTCAGATTTTGCGGTTTCGTAAGGAAATTGGTACTTTTATTCACCAAAGTGGCATTCAACTGATCACAAAGTATATTCAGGACATTACTGATACTGTAAAAAACAGCAAATTTTTAAAAAAAAAAGTATTTTTTGATCAAATCTATACCGGCCCCATTTCCAGCAGCCATCACTCCAACACTTTATCCTTGAGTAATCATGCTAAGTTGCTAATTTGGTACAATAAAGTCCCTTACCATTATATCAAACACAGCTGAAAGCTATTTGATTCGTTAAATGAAGCTTAACACTGTCTTTGTGTTTGTTTTTGAGAGTATGCAATAGACTGTCATGTCAAGGACAATATTAGGTCAAAAATGTCAAAAAAGAAACAGCTTTCTCTAGAAACTCGTCAGTCAGTCATTGTTTTGAGGAATGAAGGCTATATAGTGCTTGAAATTGCCAAAAAACTAAAGATTTCATACAAAAGTATACACTACAGTCATCAAAAACAAAGGACAGCTGGCTCTAACAAGGACAGAAAGAGATGTGGAAGGCCAGATGTACAACTAAACAAGAGGATAAGTACATCAGAGTCTCTAGTTTGAGAAATAGACACCTCACATGTCCTCAGCTGACATTCTACCCACTCAACACCAGTTTCATGTACAACAGTAAAGAGAAGACTCAGGGGTGTAGGCCTTATGGGAAGAACTGCAAAGAAAAAGCCACTTTTGAAACAGAAAAACAAAAAGTAAAGGTAAAGGATCTTTACCCCATTGAGCTTTTGTAGGATCAGCTAGACTGTAAAGAGTGTGAGAAGTGCCTGACAAGACAGCCACATCTATGGCAAATGCTATAGGATGCGTGGGGTGAAATGTCACCTGAGTATCTGGACAAACTGACAGCTAGAATGCCAAGGATCTGCAAAGCTGTCATTGCTGCACGTGGAGGATTTTTTGATGAGAACTCTTTGAAGTAGTTGAAGAAGTTCTAAACATTTCTTTCAAATTGTAATAGTAATTTTTCATGTTATTAATGTCCTGACTATACATTGAGATCAGTTGAATGCCACTTTGGTGAATAAAAGTACCAATTTCTTTCCATAAGAGCAAAATCTGTACATTATTCCAAACATTTGGCCGCCAGTGTACACACACACATACACACACACACACACACACGATAAAGGGTGGCTGATATTAACTTTTTGGCCACCAGCCACTGTGGTATTCCAAAGTCACTGGCCACTCAGCATTTTCACTGACCAAAACCACCCATTCCACAAAACTGATAAAAGTAACTGGAGACTGTAACTGCATGCATTTGTTTGGACATTTTATTTGAACAAGATTTATGAACAAGCAGGACACAGGCCTAATGATTTAAGTAATCTCTTAGAATATCTGAAGGCAAACATGACCAGTTACAACAGGAGTAGGATAGAACATGAGAAAAACTTTGTCAATAATTGTCCATTTGACCATGGAAGTCCAGATTATAAACTTTTTAAACCTCTTTAACCATTCCAAATTGTACTTGCCTTCATGAAAGATTACCATTGTTCTTCCATTTTTTAACAGTGGCATTTGTAATAAAAAGGCCATAACCACAGGTCAGACTATGGATGGCTCCACATTACTGTGGTTAGGCTAATGTAGATAGTTATTCTAAAAAAATAAACTATAGTAATTGTCAGGGCCGTTTCTACCTATAAGCAGCATAAGAGGCCGTTTAGAGGCCCCGGGCCACCAGGGGGCCCTGTAAAGAAAGGCTGTTTTTTTTTTTTTGGTTTTTTTTTTTTAATATACTAAAGGCTGTAAGTAAGTCTCAGGCAGCTGTTATAGCTCAATTAGACAGTTATATGGATGGGTTGGGGGCCACCAAGTAGGACTTCACTTTGGGCCCCCATATGCTCAGAAACGGCCCTGGTATTTGTATTAAAACACTAATAGCCTTTAACTATAACTTTCATAGTTAATAATTCCATGGAGTACAAAAGGAGATTTTAGCTAGATTAAACTCATTCGCCATTCACTTTCATTGCACCTTTCCCATAAACATTAATCTTTTTTTCATTTGTGGAAGAAAAAAAAAGGTTTAGATCAGGATAAACGTGAGTGAATGATGACAGAATAATTATTAATACTAAAAATTGGGTCTTATAGATTTGCCTTATAGATTCTAATTGATTTAATATGCATCTATACATGTTACCAGTTAGTGTTACTGCAGCAAAAACATTTTGGTTTGGATGATGATGTGTATTTTTGTAATCGATATTGATTCATGGCACACTGTTGTCATCTACGTCACACGAGAGGCAGAGTGAACTGGGTCCACTCATGAACGGGCTTTGGAGAGTGAGCAGAAGTAAACAATTATAGTGAAAAGGACTTTAATATTGATTTGTTTCTCACCCAATGTGATCGTATCGCTTTAGAAGACATTCATTTAACCACTGGAGTGGTATGGATTACTTTTACTACTACTGTCTGTGCTTCTTGGAGCTTTAAAGTGCTGTATGGACCTACAGAGCAGAGATATTCTTCTAAAATCTTCGTTTGTGTTCTGCTGAAGAAAGAAAGTCATAAACATCTGGGAAGGCATGAGGGTGAGTACATGATGAGAGAATTTCCATTTTTGGGTGAACTATTCCTTTAATGAGGTTTCTTACCAGATGCAGTTTTTTTTTTTTGGCATTTCTCCCAAAGACAAACTCTGCTGAGATCGGCGCCATGGTGTTTTGTCACAGGACTCGGTGTGTCAAAAGTTTAACCCTTTACAGACAGCCCAGAGTGTCCTGAACTGAGATCAGTTGGCTTAAATGAAATGAAATTAAACATAGCTTATAGCATAGACAAATCACAATGTCCGTGCTGGAGGACACGGGGGTCGCACAAGGATATATGTAAAGTTAATTCATTCTTTCACATTTATATAGTGCTTTTCTAACACTACACTCAAAGCGCTTTACATAGTGAACAGGTAGTTCTTGTCAACAACCTACTGTGTGCAGCATAAACCTGGATGATGCGACAGCAGCCATAGTGTGCCATAACGCTTACTACACATAACCTATAATAAAATTGCAACTTACAGAGTTTTAGAAAAAAACAAGTCCCATCTGGGCTTGTTTTATATATATATATATATATATATATATATATATACACACAGATTTAAAGAGTATCTTCAACTGACTCATCTACTTTGTTGTTGTTGAGTATGTAGTAGTTCTCAAATAGCATCACTCAAAGAAATGGAAGGTGACACCTGCCTTGTCAGCCTTGTTGCCATTAGACCTGCAGAAGTTCATTTAAAGCATCTTAAGTCACCAACAGAATCACTGACACTCCCACAGTCCAGAAAACCTCTCGATTTATCTATGTGTCTTTCTTTGTTATCTCTTTTTTCCCTCTCTCTCTCTCTGCCTGACCTGTGCAATCTCTTTAATTTATGTTCAGATAACAGATTTGCTTGTTAATGTTTCACTGCCTATAGTATTCACCGACTTTAATACAGAAAGCCTCTGTATTACATATTGCTTAATTTCTGTCTCTCTCTACCATCAGCTCTCCATAATATGATACACACTGCTTTAAGAGTTCCTCATGCAGTGCACCTGCAAGACTGTGGAGGTATAAAAAAATAAGGAGAGAGAGAAATAGAGAGTAGAAAGGTTGTCCTGCAAAACAGAGGCAGAATGCACTCTATCTGGGTAGCCCAGCTGTCAGGTCCCAGATGTGTGTGTGTGAGCATGTGTGTATATCATGCTGCGCTGATGCGTGACTGCCATGCTTGGTCAGGATTGAAAGAGAGAGGGCTAATCTTTCTCTGTTCCATGTGAATCATTCTGCAGTTCATGTTTAATTAGCTCTCATTAGACAAAAATAGCTGGTGTGCAGTTTGTTTGTCAGGGCAATTGATTTTATAAATTATAAAGCAGCAATTTATGATGGCAATCTAAAGGCAGACTCCATCCTTGAGGAAAAGTCCATCAAATACATCACACTAAATAGTGGCAAAATTTGAGGTCTTTGAAAAAGAGCAGTCATCTGTAATCTGGAAGTTTTACATAAATGTATTTAGTTAATTTGTGCCAGTGTTGGAAGATGAAACCTAAAACATCTAAGTCCACATCCACACTTATCTGTCTTCGCTTGAAAACTTTTCACTTTCCTAATGTCATTGTTTTCCAAAGTATGCAGTAATAGAGAGTGCTTTCGAAATGCTTCATATTCAGCAGAGGAAAACGACATTCTAGTGTGGATGAGAGGCATAAACATTGTGAAATTAATGTGTTTTCAAACGAAAACGTATTAGTGTGGATGTAGGCTAAGTTCTGTTCCAAACCCATAGTAAGCTTACTCTCTATCTACTGCCAAACATAATTATTCATGTATTATCTAATTTTGAATGGATTTGAAACACTCTACAGACAAATTCATGTGCCACAAAACATTCATGAGAGACTCACAATTGATTCCAACAGAGTTTGACATTAGCATGTTAAGCCCTGTACACACATGCAGCATCTTTCAGTGACAAAGCGACTAGTTCTCATTCATTTTCAGTGAGAGCAGGCGACCTCTGGCAACTAGATGTGGGCGTGGCGAGCAACAAGACAAAGTTGAGAAAAGTTTAACTTTATGCAAATGAAGAGTGACTTTTGGGAGCAACAACCAATAAGAGTGTCAGTGGTGCTCACGTCACCTGTCTCCATTAAGATAATGGATTCGAGTGCAGATTAGATAAAAAGCTAGATAATTTTTGACTGATGTGTCGTATAGCTAATGAAAAGATGAAAACAACGATATGAGAGTTGTATATATCCCTGATACCAATTCGAAAAGATTCAGAGTGGAAAACCGTGGACTGTGTTTGTTTGTGTTTGCGCTTTTATGCACGTTGTGCAGTTATAGCATGTTACTGCCGTACTGTCGACAAAGACTTCGGCTTTTGGACCCGCGATCTGATCCACCCTCCTCAGCTTCAGTCAACATCACTGAGGGCATGGAGAACACACGCTCCCGACTGCATTTTTTCATCAAACCCCCTGTTCAACTGCACATCCAGGGGGCTCGGACATGTCATTCAAGCCAAGATGAGCCACCCTCCCCGGCTTCGCTCACTGCGAGTTAGACCCTGGAGCACATGCACTCCCAATGCATTGACAGTCATTTTTTCCACTGATTTTTCTTTGCCATTCACCCAGGGCCTTTAGCCTCTGCCTGAAGCTGAGAGGCACCACCCTCCTCGGCTTCAGTCACCATCACCGAGGGCCTGGAGGATCCACTCCTTCCGACTGCATTTTTTCATCAAACCTCCTGTTCAACTGCACATCCAGGGGGCTCGGACATGTCATTCAAGCTGAGAGGCGCCACCCTCCTCGGCTTCAGTCCTCATCACCGAGGGCGTGGAGGAACCACTCCTCACGACTGCATTTTTTCATCAAATCCCCTGTTCAACTGCACATCCAGGGGGCTCAGACATGTCATTCAAGCTGAGAGGCGCCACCCTCCTCGGCTTCAGTCACCATCACTGAGGGCCTGGAGGAACCACTCCTCCCGACTGCATTTTTTCATCAAACCTCCCGTTCAACTGCACATCCAGGGGGCTCAGACATGTCATTCAAGCAGAGATGAGCCACCCTCCCCGGCTTCGCTCACTGTGAGTTAGACCCCAGAGCACACGCACTCCCAATGCATTGACTGCTTTTCATTCAATTTGCATTGAGAGCAGGTGTGCTCAAGGCTTCACTGACAGTGATCGAGGCAGTGGCTAAAGATCATGGGTGAACGGCAGAGCAAAAGCTCTGAAAAGTCAATTTACATCTGTATGGCGAAAAATTAACAGAAGCATCTTTATTGTAAGTAAAAGTTTATTTTCATTGCAACATTTAAAAATGTAATGTTCTTTTCACATTGTTTATAAAATGCATAAATATATGGAATGCATTATTATATATTCCCAAATAATAAAAAAAAAAAATCTTCATGTATGTTTTGGTTTGTGTGGTATTTTTTACATTGGAATATAAACAAATTGTGTGTTTTGAACCACTTTCATCATTTGGTTTACGTAGTTACTACAAGTGGTCTATTGACGCCTCCAAGTGGCATTTTGTTTTGGATGTACACTTACATAAATCATTATGGAACAGAGTTTTGGTCATATCGACTTCAAAATTGTGTCAGACCTTCATCAGACATGTGGCTTTGCAGCCTGCGCATAGTCTTGCATATAAAAAAGAAAAAAAAAGAAAAAATAGTATTTTATAAATAATATTTGCGGTCACTATTCAAAATATTTGAATAGCTCAAATTTTTTTATACTACAATTATACATTTTTACTCTTGAATAACAAATGTCTAAGTGTCTACTTTCAAACGAGCCCAAGTGTGTGTTTGTAGACTAAAGGGTTCAAGAACTGGAGGAGTTTTACTTTGGGTATGTTGTTTTCAAGCTCATGCACAAAAAGACGCCGGATGTTTAAGCTAATGGTGCAATACAAAAAATAAAAAAATACAAAATAATAATTAAAATATAAATAATTACCCACTATTTTATAAAATATAATAGTGGGTAAAATAGTGAATTACTGTAGATCATGTAGATTTGAAGAATTTGTATTAATACTTGTCGGTATTGAATGAAACATAGAATTTAACCAAAAAGTAGTATTTAAGTAGGCAGTGTAAAGTTTCTGCCTGGCTTGGGGAACATACTTCTTGTCGGGAGTGTGCCTGTAAAGCCATAAAATGCTATTTTGGTAAGCAGTTCATTAGGTTTTGGAGCAGAGCTGTAATCTAATTAATAATCTAAAAATTTTAAAATCTTCAAGCTGATAGAGTATTTGTGTTGTGTACTTTAAGTGTGTGTGTGTTATGTCCTTCAGTGTTCTGGTTTCTCCATCACTTGTTTAAAGATGCTGTAAGCGATGTTAGCGTTCTGAAGCTTTCACGTGACTGAGCCGTTGAATTAACCACGCCCCTCATTCCAAAACCCCGCCCTCCAAAGAATTTTGAGACCAAAACCAAGCAAAAGAGCAGCATTGTTTTTTCCTGTGGCTGTCAAATTCAACAGTGGCACAATAGCACCCTCAACTGACAAACATGAATCACAGCCTCAATGACCCGCTTCAAATACAACACTATGAGAACGAGCAAAATGACTGACAGGTGAAAAGCGTCAATGTCAGTGGTCCATGGACACATTTTTGTTTGCTATTTACAAAGTCTACAGCTGTAACAGAGACTGGTGAGATATGTCAGGACACATTCATTAATATCTTCAAGGTAATAGAAACATTTTTTGCATACTTTTCCATGAAAAAAAATAGCTTACAGCACCTTTAACAGGAGGTGAAGTTGATGGGGAGTAAATACACCACTGCTTTTAAATATTTATTTTTAAGCCCGCCAAACAGAAACCAAGCTCATGAGACTAAACGTTCTCCTCACTAAAACGTGAAAATGCTATTTTTTTTCCACTTGCTATGAACAATGAGACTCACGGTATACTAAAACAGGTAAATAATTATATTCCACCAGCCTACCTATCATTGTTTTTAGGAGTCCATACACTACCACTAGTCCCATTTGTAAATAAGTGTGTGCGTTTAATGTGGTTGTCAGTATATTCTTCTTTGTGTGTGTGTGACACTGAGGGACAGTGAGCTAACCTCGCTCCGGGACACCTGGTCAGCTCTGTCTTGTAGTAGTCGGCCAAGTATTCCTCGAGGCACCGGGCCAGCTCAGTCTCTCGTGGGGATTGTTCAGAAATGTGGTGTTAAAAAGTGCACACAGTCCAGAAAAACAAAGAGTTGGTGCACAGTTATACACTCCCTTATCATGTTCCACTGCCAAACATGTCTGAACTTTCCCTCGTCACTTTCGAAGGCTGTCTTCCTTCCACACTGGCACGATCGCTCCACACGCACACGCTCTTCCACCAGCACACTCTCTTGGTCGGGCCATGGTTTATGGGGAGAGCGTCTCTTCGATGCTGAGAGCAAATTGCCTCTGACACCACCCCTTTTACCTGTATCTGACTGGTAAGCTCCAGCCTGCCCCCAGTGTATGGGATATGTAAAAATGGAAGTGTGGTTTCTAAACCAAAGTGTACCCTAACTTAATGCCACTCAACATCTCATGGTTGTATTCCTGGTAGCTTGCCAGGTAAATTTTAGTTTACAGTAGTTTTTGTCAACCCTGGGCTTTAGACACCATGAAAGTGGGTCTGCCTTTACCAGTGTTCTTTGCCCTAGTAATTTACATTACACAGCTAACCTGCTCCGTCTGGGTAACCGATCACTAACAGATACTAAACCAATCAGCAGTGAGTAAAGTGACATCTCCGATGCAATGAAGCCACTCCCCCTTGTTTCTTAAAGTGCACTTTTCAGAAAAAAATCTTAGAAATCCACAAAAACAAATCTTCACAATAAATTATTTATTTGAGAGTCTAAATATAAATTTTCGGCAGATGGAGTCTTGTGTTTTGTTTAAACACACTGTAATTGTTTTTCATTTTATAATTGTTTTTCATTTATCTACTCTAGCCATAAAACAAAATATCAATGAAAATATAAACAGATTAATATTATAATATATCTATTTATAAAACAGCTAGTAAGATGGACTATTATATACCTGCCAATAATGATCGATTTTAAAATATTAAAGGGATCACCTTCATGCCATGCCATATGTGTATGACTTTCTTCAGCAAAACACAAAAAGATTATAAAGTCGTTCCTGCTGCAAAGCCAACAACTTGTTTTAATGAGCGTTTCTTGTTCACTATCTTTCAGTGTGGTCTTATCGTCTATAAAACCACAATGCCACATCAGTTATTTACCTAGTTCCAATTTTTGAAAATTGGGTGGCAAGTTAACTTCATAAAAGACAGCAAACTCTGAGTAACAGTGAGTTGAACAAAATCAGCACAGACAAAAATCTTTTCTGAAAAATGTTCTAGGATCAAATCTCTCCATTCTGAATGCCAGACAATTCACTCAAACAAAAAAGAAAGCCTCCTCTCAAACCTCCCTACTACTCCAACCGGTATTAGAAAACAAACATACGCAATATTTATGCGACACACGCTAAACACACTCAATGCTACCAAATTAAGTTCAAAGTTAGTAAACACACTTACACACGTTCCTAACCTGCAACAAGCTGCTAGCTATCCCCAAACAATGTTTGCAAGCCATCACATCCAAGAAACCGGCCAAACTCAACCAGCAATAGCTAATATAGCTAACGCGAACACCACTGCTTGTTTTACTACAGGAACGTGACTATTTCATCACACACCCTCACTCTACTAATGCACAAATGGCAATATGAAACATAACACACGCTACACTCCAACATTAAACACAACACATACAAATCCCGGATGAGGCTCACGCTAGACTAAAACAGGTAGACAATTGTATTCCACCTACCTGCTTATCGTTTGTCTAGGGGTCCATACCCTACCACTACACTTCCAAGAACACACAGCCTCCCGCATGACGGAGCATGGACCTACAGAACTGAGATATTCTTCAAAACATCTTTGTGTTTGCTGAAGAAAGAAAGTCATACACTGGGATGGCATGTGGGTGAGTAAATGATGAGAGAATTTTCATTTTTGGGTGAACTATTGTTTTAAAAGCTTAATCATACAATTTAAAACCTTAATCACGTGATTTGTTTCACCCGATTGTGTGTTCGCTGTAGACGCCACTCATTTATGTGCTTACACTTTTGAACTAATCTTAAACTCTGGCTCAAAGCCTGAGTTCACAGAAAAAGTTGATGAGCAGCCTCATGGTAGCTATTAAGCCTGATTAGATTGGTTTGGTTTTGTCAACTCGAAACCAATCCTGTAACCCTAAGTTTGTTCAGTGAGTTTAATATAGCCTACAGGAGTGTCTGATCTGAGCAATCAGCAAGCCAAGTAAACTTTGCTGATAAGTATTTTACCTGTTTGGGATTAAGTAATGAGAAAGGGTGAACCACTCAGATTAACAATAATGTAGCAGTCAACCAGAGACTGAGAAGTTCAGCGCTTCTCTGTGAACAGAATGTGCTATCTTTTGGGACTTTGCTGACTGAGTGAGCACTGTGTTAATGATAACATGCTGAACATGTGGATGCCTCTAGACACCCTTACTGATTACCAGCAGACTGCCTCATCCAACACATTCAGTCAGAGGAGACAGACCGTAGTCTAAAGTGTGTGAGCAAACCAGTCTGCCTGTATTGCTATAAACTCTTTGAACATTCTGATACAATACACCCTGAAGAGTGAAGACAACAAATTATTTTAAAGAGGCCATATCATGGAATTTGTGTTGCTATTTAGAAATAAAATAGCACTATCTAGACATAATGTTCAATGCTAAGCTCCCTCCCCAGTCAACCCAGACCCTTTATGGAATGTAGCAAAAATTCATTCAAAAGTCATTAATTAATCTACACAATATTGACAGCTATGAGCATATTATAAACATGACTGCCAAGTTTTACATATCAAAGCCTATTCAGTATTAAGCAACTTGGCCCAATCTGATGAATGACAATGTGAACTACTCTGTTAAATCTTACTATCTGCACTATGTAAGATTTATTGGTTAAAAATGAACAAATTGCCATTATTGATTAAGTACATAAACAATCAGTGTTCAAAACAATGTCCTTATTCATTTTGGTAAGCCTATAAAAATAATTTGTATTTTGCGCTGTTGGGTGGGATTTGGTGCAAAATTGCTGGCTTGTGTCGTTCCTCTTTACGTCATGACGTCATGTCTGTAAACACTGGAAAGAAGTGCCGGCTGTCACGTGTTCCGGCTGAGGACGCTGTTCAGTTCAGTCAGTCACAATCACACAGTTCAGGATGGCATTGCTGCAGTCTAAATTTATGTTTATCTGTTATCCGTTTGGCGAAGTTGTTTACCTGCTATAATGCTTTGAATTGGATACAGTATGTTGTCTGGTAGGGGTAATGCTTTTTATGAATCGAACATTACTCGTGTGTTTACCGATCGTGATCCGTTGTCAGGAGAAGTTACTGTGCATGTTTACTAATACGTATGACTTCTGAAATTGACTTCTTGTACATATTATTTTCATGTTTAATAAAGTATATTTTATCTCCATTATTGCTCGTTTTATGTTTTTAGTTTACAGTGTTATTAGGCCTACAGTTTCACTTGCTTTATTAAGTGTTAATTTTTTCAGTTTTTCGTTTTAGTCACAGTTTTAGTCTTTTGACAAAAATTTCCTTTAAAAATAGTATTTCGTCATGTTACATTAATTCATTTTAGTCAATTTTACAAAAATGTTAGTCAATGAAAAGAATATCTTTTACTTGATGATGACGTGCAAAATGGACAAAAAATTATGTATCAAACTTACAGTAAAATTGTACATATGCCTACTGTCCTTGTTGTGAAAAACCTGAGCTCCTGAAATAATAATGAATACACTGAAGTTTTAGCTACTTTTTAGAAGTTCGCCTACTGTACTCTGAATTCTTCATGCTTTAGAGACTTATTAATTTTCCGTGAAAGGATATTGCATTGCGTGTAGCGTGTTTTTTTATGGAAACAGTGTGTTCACATGTTCATTTGTTTCGTTGTGCATATGTAATTTCCATAAATGTTGTGGATATATTGATGAATCTCATGTATAAATAGGATGCGTTTGAATGAGGTATTTACCCCGTTTTAAAACGGTTTAAGCGGTGTTAGCAAGATTAACTCATGCAGATCAAGTGGAGAAATGCCTAACACACTGGATTAATGGATTAAATAAATCCATATCTAATATCTTCTTCTGTTTACAGATTATCAAGATGTGTCTTCTGTTTATATCTTGCACTGTCAATATTGCAGTATAATTTTTATTGCCATATTTTCATAAACAGTATGCTTTAATAAAATAATTTAATAATCTTCATGATGCACCTTTTTCGTCTTCATTATCGTTGACGAAATCAAAAAAAAACTTTCGTCAACAAACGTTTTCATCATTGATTTCATTGACAAGATTAATAATGTAAAAATAATGAAGTCTTACATTGAATTCGAATCAGCAGTATCATGAGTTTCACCTCTTAAATTGATAATACAATACAATGCAAACATTAATAGTCGATAAAACACTTGAATAATCATATTAAAATATACTTGTTACAGGTGGTGGTTCAGGAGAGTCCCCTGTTCTCTATGTAAAAGTGCTAGTTGAGTGTAGTGTCAGAAAAGTGTACAATTCATTCTTTCAAAATATGTCAATAAGAGTGTTGTTTTTCTTCATCAAAACAAGTAATATTTCATTTTTAAATGTTTAATTGTATAACATAATTATATCAATATGAAAATAGCATGTTATCACTCCGGCTCTGAATATCTTCCAGTCATGATCACACAGGCAATGTCCATGTAACCTCAAATCATGAGATTCATCTGCCAGAGCAGTAGTGTCGAAACACAACGGACGTATTATATTCTACCGCAAATTGCTTGCAATTTAAAATGTCAACCACAGATGTTGCTAGAGAGCACAAAGTTACCTAGTGCAGCTTTAATAGAGGCTGTTTTCCAAACAATTCCACACATTTCATGGTGAGGACATTGCTATTCATTTCACAGTTTCACAAAGAGGTTAGCTAATCATAACAGGCCATTCTGTACAAAAGTAACAAAAGCATGTTTAAGGTCAAAGAGAGGATGAAAAAATTCCATTATATCTGTCTTGGTGCAAGAAACCTTGACTAACATTATAAGTGGACTTAAGAGGAAAAAAAAATGTGACAAATGTAGAGTATGTCTCCTTTTAAATAAAGAGGGTTATCATTTTAGCAGTTTTTCAATAATAAAAACGTGCAAATGTATGATTAAAAAAGGAGAAGTGTTAAAAACATACAATTTTAATTCAATCAGGACCACTTCCATCAAATAAATACTTCACTTGAATTCTTGAATGAACACTTTATTACTTATAGACAATTAAGCAGTCTGTTGGTGGTATGGTTCTGTTCTGGGCAAGCTTTCCGCCCATCCATGCAGCCATGCATGGACAGAGCAGGAAGTGCAGCAAATATAAATGTGCTGTATGTTTCAACATTTACCAACAATTTCCAAATTTTGCAGATTAGAGGGTATTTACAAGCAAAAGCATATTTCAACTTTGAAATCAGTAATTTCATATAAACATTAAATGCAGCCAATGTGACCAGTGATTCAAGCATATTTTGTGGTATGGTGCATTGGGAATTATGTGCAGAATTCATGTCTGGATCTCTGTTTAGAGGCACATTTCTCTCACACTGTCATGAAGCCTCATTCCTCCTGCGTTTAGTTGATTTGCATTCCACTCACTCAAACCATTTCTGTCTCTGTCTCTCTCTTTATCTCTCTCTGATCTGATCACTCACAAAAGGCACAGCCCTTTTTCTGTTACTCCTCTTTTACAGGATGCTCTGCAAAGGAACATGCTGCAATCATAGCACAAATTGATTAATCATGAGTTTAAGGGAAGAGAACAGATATTGTTGATTTGTCATTGAATTATGAATTTCAGTCATGTCATATTGATGGATATTGGTCTTGGCGGACTAGATCTGCTAATGCTGATGCTGCTGCAGAGCAAGTACGGAGACTTGCTACTAGTGATGGGAAGTCAGATTTATTTCCATTAACCGGTTCTTTCAGATGATAAACTGGTTAAAAAAAAAAGATTCAGCAGTCATTTTATGTCATCATGTAATGACGTAACTAGTATGTAACATCCCGGTGTCATGGTATTCTCGCTAAACATTCAAATAAAGCTATATGTGAACGCATATATCTGATTATTACCTTTTATTCAGTTAGGTTATAATATTAATGGTGTTTATTTTCATCAGTGTTTCATTCTGTGATCCTGCATGTCGAATAGCCTACAACTGACAAATATTGATTACATCCTGGATCAGTTTCCTACATTAAAGTTTTGCACCTAAAGCACCAAATAGACACACTGATGCACAAACATGGATACTAGTCTTTTGCATTTCACATCATTTTAGTATGTTTTTGCTGATACATAAGTTAATGAAATTCAGATTTCTTGGAAATGTCCATCACAGTAAGCTACACAATTAATTTAGTCCAATTAAAAAATACAAACACAACTAGAAAAGTAACATATTATTGATAATTTGTATTAGAAACATCATCATCATGATTGGCTACCCGATTACATGTCAAAGGACCAATCAACATACACCATGCAAGCCGATTGGCTTAACATGTCACATGTGAGTGAGTCAATTTACTTATAGATAACAAGCTCAAGAACATATCAGCTTGTGCCACATAAAGTTTCACGGCTGAACTTGGGTCGTATATGCAACTTCAGTGTGAAAAAACAACACATTCAGATGCTGTTATTTAGTTTTGATTCTTAGGGTGAAGAATCTGTGTGCCCTGAATGAAGATGTCCCCTGCCACAGATATGGACAAGCAAATACCTATGCACGAATAACAGCACGTGCATGTGTACACAGCTTAGTACTATAAGCTGCACTGAACTGAGGTGATGGAGGGATTTCTACAGCATAAAGCCACACTGTTACCCCAGAAAAAGGCTGATCCCATTCAGAGTTTCCAACAAAATCCCCATCTCATTCAAAGCCATTGACTGGAATAAAGCTATTAGCTCCCTCCAGATTAGCACTGTAACGCAAGAATTATTATGTAAATGTGTCACAAGCAGAGCTAACTTTAAGTCATTTCTAGCTGAAGAGGAACATTTGGGATGTCATTAGCTAGCTTGCTCTGTGCAAGGTCCTCCATTTTAAATATTAAGGCTTTTGACTGCATCTATTGTGTTCATTGGGACTTCAAGAGAGGGACGAGCTGTGTTTTGAAATTATTTTCACCTATTCACCAATCTTTAATTTTAGTCAGTGGCAAATATTCTGCATTCATGGGAATGACCCATTTAATTAGTAAGAGGGGGAGGGTTGACTGGTCTCTCATAATATGCCTGTTGACAGATATCTATGAGTAATCCCCTCATTGACCTCACCTTCACTCACTGCCTCTGATAACCCCAGTCCTTTTTGCCACCCCAAACCATCTGATGTCAGAGCCGCTCCTGAGTCCTGACGTGTATATTAGACGTCACCCAGCTTTATAATCACAAATACATTTCTTTCAATCAGCTATGTGTAGGAAGCTTTTCCATAAGATATGAATGTATATTGTGCATTCTGTCAATTCAAGACAAGAAAAATGTATGAGGTGCATAGATCCAGTTTTTCTCTCCTCACTCTGAGCTGATGCCTGTCATACTGGACGGATGAAGGCACAAAGCGCTCTAGGATTCTGATCGCGGACTGACCTCTGACCTGGGGCACATCTGTGCATTTCAGGCTGCCTCTGATGATGGATTAAGAGTCTTTAATCAGAGCGTCTGGGGAGAACTTGGCAATCTGAGCCAGGCCAATTCGCCAGCCCCATGCAGCCTTGCATCATTACAACACAGATATCCCCTGACCTCCCCTCCCCGAGTCTCCCACAGACCCAACACATTAAGATTTAAATACATCCCTCATCTGCCACACTACACATTCAGCAATCGAAGAAGGTCACGAACCCTTGTTTTGCCGGAATGATAATACTGAAACACAAGCTGTTCACTGCAGTGGTAAGAAAGGGCTGGAAAACAAGACTACAGATTGATGTGTAAAAGCCAGATTCGTGAGTTTTGTTAAAGATGTATTCCCACAGAGATTCTCCATCAGAGGGAGAGCTGTGTTTTTTTGTATGGTCATGGCAGGCATGTGGTGAGCTCAGCTGTCAGGCTTATAGTGGCTTTTCTGGTGCTTGCTCTGTGAGATGCTTTGTAAACCAGAGTGGAGCTTTGCAGATGAACTGAATTTCAAAATCATCTTCTTTGAGTTGTGTAACAGTTGCAATGTGAATGTCTTTTTTTTTTTTTTTTTTTTTTTAGAAAGGGTAAAGTTGTCAAATTGTGTAAATATTTGAAGAGCACCCATTTCTGTCAGACTAATAGAGTAATTTTACCTTTCATTGGTATGCTATATGATGCAATGCATGCATCATCATCATTAAGTTAAATTGGAAGTATTTTTGCAAGTGCATATACTGTACAGATAATGCATTTTGTTTGTTTAAGCTTCTGTGCTTTTCAGTCTGATTTATGTCTGATATTGTTTATCTCTATATGCAAAAAAAAAAAAAAAAAAAGAAGAAATAAAAACATTATGGTGTTGGTAAATATACAGCCTACACAAACAGAAATCCCCACAATGAAAATGGAATATTCTTCATTTTAGCAGAATCTCTTTGACGTTTATCTCACAGCCTTCTCCCGGCTGCGCCTTTATTATTCCCAATACAATACACAAGTAAATCAGATTTATACAGTAAATACTGATTTATCAATTTACTGAATCTCTACCTGTAAATCTAAATGTTATGACCTCCAAATAAAGAAATACATCTGGAAATAAATTGATAGCTATAGCATTAGTTTTGAAGGTGTTGATCAGTCACCATGTTTTACACTCCTGTCTCTACAAATGTTTGCTAAACAGGAGTGTGTTTCCACAAAAACAATGTTATTCAATGCTTAACTACCATAGTATGATGCATGGTTGAAGAAATGAACTAGCCAGTAATGACTGTTTCCTGAAACTGTAGTAACTTTGTCGCACATCCGCCATTCGAACCATGTTGGTTCAACAATATAGAGCTGTGATTACTATCGTTAAGCAGATGGTAGAGTAATAATTTCTGTGGAGATTGAATGGATGTCAAATTACAGCACTTTACATAGACATCAGAAAGCCATTTATTCCAAGAAAGCTACTTAAGACATGAAAGCGGCATCCGGGTTTGTTCTGTTTAATCTGCATTCTCTTTACACACATGCACTTGTGGCTTGGTAAGTTTCCCCTCTTACCTCATACTTCGAGGTTCCCCTGGCACATTTGAGCACATAGGAACATACACACTCTTCAAAAACCTATAAGAATGCCACTTACACATTTACATGGGCGCATAATTTGCATTCCCTTAAAGAAACCTAGGTGTTCCCTTTCTCTTAATCCCATATGGATACCGGCCTCGCTAGCATGACGTTTCAGAATGCTTTTTTCAAAACCCTCGGAATAAGCAGTTTTCTTAAGTGCTTGTAAATGGGGTCTTAAGTCTTACAGAATGAAACATAAATATGGAATGAAAGATATAAAAGCCTCAGCAAAGTCAAATGACAGCGACACGATTATGCGATGATGTTTGCGAATGTTCGTTGGAACTACGTTTTCAGGAAACTCCAAATCGTTGAACTATGTTGGTAAGGATGGATCTTGCAACAGTAGTTGGCTAACAATGCTTTTGGAAAACGCACCCAAGATTGTTTTTTTATGTTGGAACATTGACTTATTGTTGCATTTATTTTATTTTATTTATTTTTTTGATTAAAACTTGATAGTTCGTTATTATATTCATTATTATATAAATTATATACACAAAATCTGAGTTATATATTTCCAAGGCAGTCTGACAAGTGGCATTTTATTGCACTTTTTTAAGTAGGAAGATGGAAATTGCAACTTTTAAGTTAAATGAAAAGTTCTTAGCCACACCAGTTTTTCAGTATCTTGTGATTAACTCCTTGACCCTTGAATAATATGAATGTCTTGTGGCTTAAATTCACAATCAGGACTCTTTAGTTAAAGCTCTTTAGATTGTTAAATGAATAGTTTATTTGTTGTAATTTCAATGACAATGTTTGGCTTCAGGTTCATTCAGATTTATTCTTATTTATTCTTATTTATCTCCTGACTGCATCCAGCTAACATTCTTATTTAGCAAGCTTGAAGCCGTCTGGTAATTGTGGGCTTACAGTCCTAGTCATCGTCCACAGTCTTCTGTTTAGAGTACAGAATGTCCATTAAATATCCACATGAATTGTCATGTTTGTTGCTCGTTGGCAGTTGAGTAAGAGGGTTAACCTGGTGCAGATTGTTATCAGCAGTTTTCTGTGAGTATTGTGACTCTAGTTGCAGTGTCGTAGTCAAGACCACCTAAACCGACACAAAGTCAAGACCATGACAAGAGTGTATCGAGACTGAGACAAGACCAAGACTTTGAAGGGTTGAGACCAAGTCGAGACCAAGACCAAGACAGGGCGAGACCGAGTCAAGACCAAGACCAGGCCAGTGCGAGTTCCACACTGCATGACACACTTACGATAAAATGTGGAACATGCTAACCATAGACACTCCTCAGATTGATCTGAAAGATCCACATTCCCATAAAAACACCCACAGAAAACAATTCACCTCTTTTATTGCCATATATATGTGTGTGTGTGTGTGTGTGTGTGTGTATGTATCAGTGTACCATGAGAAATGTCTTGATAAAATAATCAAAAGGCATTTCAGAGGTGAATTGTATGTGTGTGAATTTTCCTTTGTTTTCTATGAGCAAACAAATACAAACAAACACTAAGGAGCTGAAATCAACTTAACCATCTTTATTCAACACTCCTTCCCTATCTGTCACTCACTCGACATTGTGTCGATGTAGTGACACTAGGGGTCACACTTGGGAGCTCGAGACACCTCTGGTCTTTGATAAAAGGCCAATGAAAATTGGCGAGTGGTATTTGCATGCCACTCCCCCAGACATATGGGTATAAAACGAGCTGGTATACAACGAACGGTCATGCTCACTGAGCTGAATTCCCACGACTGTTCATTCACCTCTGCTGGATCTGACGGTGCATTTCAGCGGCTTCTTCCTCCTCTGCACTGGTGCACTGCACAGAGAATGCCCCTGGGCGCTTCGGCAGAAATAAGAGTATATTTCTCTAAAAGAGTATATTTCTCTAAAAGAGCAGCACACACGGAATGTCTTTTTATAGACGCGTTTTTTTTAAGGATGCCTTTCCTTTGTATGTTATTCCTGGTTGCGCTCGTTATCTCTCGCCTTCTGACGGTCACAATCACTGCCTTTCGTGTCTGGGCACTGCTCACGCGGAGACAGCATTCGTGGATGGTTCATGTACTCATTGCGAGAACATGTCCATGGCAACGATGCGGTTGCAGCTTACCTTCGTAAGAAAGCAAGCCACCCCAGATGCTCCCCGCCTTGGTCCTTCTACCCACGGGTATGAGGCCAGCGCGGCTAGCACTGGGGCGATTTGGGGACCCCAATGGGACCACTTCCGCCAGGTATCCACCCGCGGACCTCCCATTACCCAGCACGCTCGTCTGCCCCGATCGGGCTTCCGGATGAGTCCGCCGGCTCGTCTCACGGCGAGTTCGCGAAAGTGTTGAGCTCTCGAGCGTAGCATTGGAGAGGGAGCTCGTCAAGTCGGATGCGGAAGCTTCAGCTGGGCTCCTCCATTCGGGTGCAGTTGCCCGGCCACAGGCTGACGCGGAGATGACGACATGCTTTCCCAGGCAGCCGCAAGCGTCAGGCTAGAGTGGAACTCCCCTGAACCTTCGCGGCTCAATGATTGGTTCCTGGGCTCGCGGCGCCGCTCAAAGCCACACCCCGCCCCCGTTCCTTTCTTCCCGGAAGTGCATGAAGAGCTGACAAGGTTGTGGGAGGCACTTTTTACTGCCCGGTCCCGGTCTTTCAGCTTCCCCGCCCTCATTACCCTCGATGGTGGGGCGGCCAAGGGCTATTCGGCAATCCCCCCGGTGGATAAAGGCGCTCGCGGTGCACCTATGCCTGCAGAGTGCCGCCACCTGGCGTGGGTGCTCAAAGCTCCCATCCAAGGCCTGTAGGTTTACGTCGTCTCTGACGGCCAAGGCCTATGGTGCTGCTGGACAAGCTGCCTCCGCCCTGCATGCCATGGCTCTCCTGCAAGTCCGCCAAGGCGCTAAAGGAACTGCACGGGGGTAGTTCCGCCCCGGGATTGATGCAGGAACTGCGCTCGGCGACCGACCTCGCTCTCCGAGCGACGAAGGTCACAGCACGGTCTCTCAGGCAGACGATGTCCACATTAGTGGTCCAGGAGCGCCCCTTTTGGCTCAACCTGGTCGAGATGGGTGAGGCCGACTTGACACAGTTCCTTGCTGCCCACATCTCCCAGGCTGGCCTATTCGGCGACACTGTCGAGGACTTTGCCCAGCAGTTCTCGACAGTGAAGCAGCAGACAGAGGCTATCCGGCATGTCCTGCACCCTGTCTGCTTGTCGCCAAGGGCGCCCCCCTGTGGTGACTGCACCGGCTCTGCCGCAGCCCACCCCTTCGGTCCGGCCCCAGCATGGAGCCCACCGCAGGAAGCAGACTCCACCCGTCTCGCGGCCGCCAAGAACCCATGAAAGGCTTCAAACGCCCCTGAGACGGGCGACCCAGGGATGACGAAACCCGCTGCTCTGGAGCTGGTAAGCAGACCACTCCATCCCCTGATCGAGGGCCGGGAGGAGAATCTTTTTGTTTCCTTTACATTTAATTGTGCTGCATGCCCAAGTGGCTGCAGTACTCAAGAGTTCAGCAAGAGCAGTTTCCTTGTTCCCTGGGTCACGTATCCGGTGTGCACAGCCGTCATCACGACCACCGTCCACCACTCTATTTGGCAGGTTTGGCGCTACAGCGGTGGTCTTCCCACCCCTGAGCACCTAGCTGTGGCACAAATCCACCCCCGATGTGACAGTCTCCATGGGTCATGAGGTCACAAGCAGCCAGGTAAGTACTTCAATGTCCCTGAACTCAGCACGGCAATGACATCGTGTGGCACCTCGAGCTCTGCCCCGCCGCGAGGCCCCATCTGCCGGTACGTCCAACGAGATTGTCCCTTTGGTCCCCCTCGCGCGGAGCTTGGATGCATGGCTTGCGCTTTCCAATCCGTCGCGATGGATGGTCCAGACCGTCTGACTCGGCTACGCGATTCAGTTCGCAAGGTGTCCGCCCAGGTTCAACGGTATCCACTTGGTGAAGGACGAAAATGCTGCTACCTTGCATGCGGAGATCGTCACCCTCCTACGGAAGGGTGCGATAGAACCTGTCCCTCCGGCCGAGATGAAGATGGGGTTTTACAGCCCCTACTTCATCGTACCAAAAAAAGGCGGTGGGTTGCGGCCAATCTTGGACCTGTGAGTACTGAACCGGGCTTTACACAGATTCCCATTCAAGATGCAGACGTAAAAACACATTCTGGCGAGTGTCCGGCATCAAGATTGGTTTGCGGCAGTAGACCTGAAGGACGCGTACTTCCACGTCTCGATTCTACCTCGACACAGACCCTTCCTGCGGTTTGCATTCGAGGGTCAGGCGTATCAGTACAAGGTCCTCCCTTTCGGCCTGACCTTGTCCCCTCGCATCTTCATGAAGGTCACAGAGGCAGCTCTTGCCCCATTAAGGGAAGTGGGCATTCGCATTCTCAACTATCTCGATGATTGGCTAATCCAATCTCACTCTCAGGACATGTTGTGTGCATACAGGGACTTGGTGCTCTCACACCTCAGACGATTAGGGCTTCAGGTCAACTGGGAAAAGAGCAAGCTCCTCCCAGTTCAGAGCATCTCTTTCCTCGGTTTGGAGTTGGACTCAGTCTCTTTGACAGTACGCCTCATGAACGAGCACGCACAGTCGGTGCTGGTCTGTTTGAAGGCATTCAAACAGAAGACAGCGGTTCCACTGAAACTCTTTCAGAGGCTCCTGGGGCATATGGCATCCTCAGCGGTGGCCACCCCACTCGGGTTGATGCATATGAGACCACTTCAGCACTGGCTTCAGTCTCGAGTCCCGAGATGGGCATGGTGCTGCGGGACACATCGCGTGGTCTTCACCATCTTTTCAGCCCTTGGACCAACCTCTCGTTTCTATGGGCAGGTGTTCCCCTAGAGCAGGTCTCCAGGCGTGTCATGGTCATGACAGACGCCTCCAAAATGGGCTGGGGCGCTGTTTGCAATGGGCACGCAGCCGCCGGCTTATGGACGGGCCCGTGACTGCATTGGCACATCAACTGCCTCAAGTCAGAGGTTCCGGCCGTTGATCCAGGGCAAAAACGTGTTAGTTCAGACAGACAACACGGCAACAGTAGCATATGTCAACCGCCAAGGTGGTCTGTGCTCTCGTTGTATGTCACAACTCGCCCGCCATCTCCTCCTCTGGAGTCAGCAGCACTTCAAGTCGCTGCGAGACACTCACATCCGGGGCGACCTCAACATTACAGCGGACGTCCTGTCATGGCAGGTTACCCTCAGGGTAGAGTGGAGACTCCACCCTCAGGTGGTCCAGCTGATCTGGAGTCGATTCGGACAGGCACAGGTAGATCTGTACACCTCCCAAGAATCCTCCCACTGCCCGCTCTGGTATGCCCTGACCGAGGCACCCCTCTGCATAGACATGCTGGCACACAGCTGGCCTCCTGGCCTACGCAAATATGCGTTTCCCCCAGTGAGCCTATTTGCACAGACTCTGTGCAAGGTCAGGGAGAACAAGGAGCAGGTCATCCTGGTAGCACCCCACTGGCCCACCCAGACACCTGTGGTGGTAGACACGATCACTCAGGCTAGGGCCCCCTCTACGAGGCGCCTATATGCCTTTAAGTGGTGTCTGTTCGCTAAGTGGTGTTCTTCCCAACAGGAAGACCCCCAGAGATGCGCAGTCAGATCAGTGCTTTCCTTCCTGCAGGGGAGGTTGGAAGGGAGGCTGTCCCCTTCCACTTTGAAGGTGTACGTTGCTGCTATAGCAGCACACCACAACACAGTGGACGGTAAGTTCTTAGGGAAGCATGACCTGATCATCAGATTCCTGAGAGGTGCCAGGAGGCTGAATCCATCCAGACCGTGCCTCTTTCCCTCATGGGACCTCTCTGTAGTTCTTCAGGGTCTACAGAGAGCCCCTTTGAGCCTTTGCAGTCAGCTGAGCTTAAGGCACTCTCTTTGAAGACTGCCCTCCTGACTGCGCTCACTTCCATCAAGAGGGTAGGAGACCTGCAAGCGTTCTCTTTCAGCAAAACGTGCCTGGAGTTCGGTCCGGGCTACTCTCACGTGATCCTGAAACCCCGACCGGCTATGTGCCCAAGGTTCCCATGAACCCTTTTAGGGACCAGGTAGTGAACCTGCGAGCGCTGCCCCAGGAGGAGGCAAACCCAGCTCTGTCGTTGCTGTGTCCGGTGCGTGCTTTACGCATCTATTTGGATCACCTGCAGAGCTTAGGATCTCTGAGCAGCTCTTTGTCTGTTTTGGTGCACAGCAGAAAGGAAGCGCTGTCTCCAAGCACCCAGGATGTGCTGCCCCCGGTAGGGCTACGAGCCCATTCTACCAGGGGTATAGCGGCCTCCTGGGCCCTGGCCAGGGGTGCCTCTCTAACAGACATCTGCAGAGCAGCAGGCTGGGCAACACCCAACACCTTTGCAAGGTTCTACAACCTCCAAGTGGAACCGGTTTCATCCCAGGTAGTGGCACGCAATACAAGCCGATAAGCCCGGGATAGCTGGCCAGGTGTATCGACTGCACATGGTGCCTTTCACCTCCTCTGAGCTGAAGACGTGCGCCATTAATTCCCAGTAGTGTTCACAAACTATGTTCCCTGGTTGACTTCCTCCGAGCCCTGTGGCAGTCGAGTTTTCAGAGAGACTCGCTGCAGGCCCAGTACACGTGCTAACTAAGAGCCTTGTTCTGGGGTAGGTGCTCCGCATGTGGCGGTTCCCTGTAAGGTAACCCCATGCGATGTCTATCTTCCGCTAATTCGTTTCCCTGTTGGCAAACTGCGTCTTCCTTGGGCAAAGCCCCCTCTGCCACAGTCTCCATGTTTGTAGCAACTCCTCCCCCGTTGGGTAGGATCTACCATGAGACTCTCCACATGGTCAGCAAGACAGTCAGATAATCCCCCTTCTTTTTTAGGGAGTGGAAAAAAAGAAGGGGAAAAGAGGCCACGACTGGGTTAGCCTGTCTTTATCTTTTGGGTAGTCGACTTGTCCCCAAAGGGCCGTTTGACACTCATAACTATGTTGGGGGAGGTTACGTGTCGGCCTGGTGCGCTGGCTATGAGGCACACAGTGGTCTGCCCGTCACACACTGCCAGTTCTTGTAACACAGTTCAGCCAGTTGCAGCGTTTTGTATAGGGACCCCTAGTGTCACTACATCGACACAACATCGAGTGAGTGACAGATAGGGAACGTCCTGGTTACTTGCGTAACCTCCGTTCCCTGATGGAGGGAACGAGATGTTGTGTCCCTCCTGCCACAATGCTGAACTACCCACTGAAATGGCCGGACCTTGTCTCGGCTCCTCAGCATAAAACTTGAATGAGTGGTTGCATACCAGCTCCTTTTATACCCGTATGTCCGGCGGAGTGTCATGCAAATACCACTCGCCAATTTTCACTGGCCTTTCATCAAAGACCAGAGGTGTCTCGGGCTCCCAAGTGTGACCCCTAGTGTCACTACATTGACACAACGTCTCGCTCCCTCCATCAGGGAACGGAGGTTACGCAAGTAACCAGGACGTTTTCCAAGTTTTACCATCCACCTAAAACAATAACATTTTTGTGCAAGCATCGCATCAGGTTTTCTGGATGACTCTTCCTCTAGAAACCACCAAGTACAGAATATATCAAACAATTATTCAGTACTTAAGTCTTCACTTTTCTCTGTCTCTTCTTAAACAATACAGTAACTTTCCGAGTTGAATGGAATGCAACAAGAGGCAGATTCCTAACGTTAGCTATCTAGCTTTGCTAGCATTTCTTACACTTAGCTTATCTTTCTTTATGCTTCCTTTCTAAGTGCTGATAAAAGTTTGACGTGGTCCCAGCCGTCCGGTAAGCATTGCATTGCAGGATTTACATGCTGCTGTGTGTTTTCTTTTGGATGCTTTTTTGCAGATGAACTCTTTGTGGTTTAGGTCAGTGTTTTCCAACCTTTTTTCAGCCATGGCACACTTTTTACGATTAAGTTTTCCTTTTCAAGAACTTGTCCATGTTTTCTGTCTGTCTTAGTAGCGTAAACTCATAATGTTTGAAATTTGGCTATGCAAAAAATGCAAGTAAAATAGGTACGCTGTATAATGAGGTCACAGATGCCAAGAGCGCTAATTGGATAATGAAAAACCAACAAATTTGTGTCTTTTCCAATTTGTGGATTTGTTCTTGCAAATTAATTCTTGCAATGGCACAGCAAATACATTTTTATTTTGTATTTATTTATTTATTGACTGTATTTTCTGGAAATAAAGTCACACCTGACTATAAGTCACACCGGGTCAAAATCGTATTGTTGATAGAGAGAAAAAAAACACATAAGTCACACTGACAGAGGTAGGATCCGGCAGGCACTAGGACCCGGGAGCAGCTGCCCGGACTCCATTTACTGGTTCAAACGTGCTCTGTGAAGATTACAGTACCTCAGAATCTACACATCGAATCACAGTGTTTTTGGACTTGTTTAAAACAGGAGAATTTGCTTTTAGTAATCGTATGTAACAGTTTCTCATATTCTTGTTATGTTTCATGAGATAAACGCGACAAGTAAGCCACATCTGTTCATAACATATGCACAAATAAACAGCTTTTAGTCTTTGAGTAAAATAATACACCTGTTAGGGTTAGGGTATTCTATTCAGGCATTCAGTTCACTGACTGAATGTTTTTGCTACAAGTGTGATGATGAAGCATCATTTTGTGGGTATGTGAGGAGTTGCATTTGACAGCAGACTAGAGTTTTTTAGAACAATAATGTTATGATGGATAAAATATTTAAACTGGTTGCATAAAATACTTTGTAATGGAAAATATACTGAATTGGCAACTTTAAAACTCTTCTACCATCTCTATGCCTTCACTAAAATACTGGGGGAAAAAAACAGTTTTTAATTATTTTGAGGAATTTGATAATTTTCCATGGCACACCTGACAATATTTCACAGCACACTAGTGGGCACAGTGGTTGGGAAACACTGGTTTAGGTAGCCAAATGTATTACAGATGATTTAGCTGACATCTCTCAGACAGCCACAGTTCCCCTTCTGTCACTCTCTCGACGTTGTGTCGATGTAGTGACACTAGGGGTCGCTCTTGGGAGCCCCAAACACCTCTGCTTTTTTTTAAAAAACGGCAATGAGAATTGCTGAGTGGAATTTGCATGTCACTCCCCCGGACATACGGGTATAAAAGGAGCTGGCTCGCAATCACTCATTCAGATTTTTTCTTCAGAGCCGAGCGGTTGTGTGTCAGAGATGCTGTTGGATATACGCGCATTTCAGCGGCTTTCTCTCCATGTGCACGCTTAGTGCAGACTACTCCCCTGGGCACTTCGACAGCACTACTGAGAGAGTATATATTTCTGCAAAGAGTATATTTTGGTCTATCAGAGCAACACATTGACATGAACGTCTTTTTAAAGATGCATCTTTTTAAAGATGCCTTTCCATCTTTGTGTGATTCCTGGATGCAGTCCTTATCTCTCCGCCTCCAACGGCCATGGGTGCTGCCTCACATTTCTGGGCCACACTCACACTGAGGCAGCATTCGTGGATGGCAATGTTGCGGTCGCAGCTTTCCTTCCTCCGAGGGAAAGCCAATCCAGCCGCCCCCCGTGCTGCGCCTTCTACCTGCGGGTACAAGCTGGAGCTGGAGGCGATTTGGGGGGCGCGGCCTCATCGGGTATTTCCCCGCAGACCTCCCGTTCCCAGCACGCTTGTCTGCCCCCGTCGAGTAGCTCGCCTCATAGCCAGCCTAACATCTCTTTCAGGGCTTGCGAGCAGGATGAGCTCTCGATCGCTGCGTCGGAGAGCGCACTGGCAATGTCGTTGCCAAGGACTTGACTGGGCTGCCACCTTCGGGTCTGCCCGCCCAGTCTGAGGCCAATGCAGAGCTCAGGTTGGACTGGAACCCTCCACCCTCTACTGAGCCCTCGTGGCTAGATGGCTGGTTTCTGGGCTCGGGGCACCGCTCACAGCCGTGCCACCCCCCCCCCCACCCCCCCACCACCACCCTTGGTGGTCCAGGAGCACCACCTGTGGCTGAATCTGGTCGAGATGAGGGATTCCGACAAGGCTCGCTTTCTCAACACTCCCATCTCCCAGATCAGCCTTTTCTATAGGGACCCCTAGTGTCACTACATCGACACAACGTCAAGTGAGTGACAGAAGGGGAATGTCTCGGTTACTGTTGTAACCTCCGTTCCCTGATGGAGGGAACGAGACGTTGTGTCCCTCTTGCCACAGCACTATACTATCTGCTGAAATGGCCGGGACCTTGTCTCGGCTCCTCAGCACAAAACCTGAATGAGTGGTTGCGTGCCAGCTCCTTTTATACCCGTATGTCTGGAGGAGTGGCATGCAATTTCCACTCGCCACTTCTCATTGGCCTTTTCTCAAAGATTAGAGGTGTTTGGGGCTACCAAGAGCGACCCCTAGTGTCACTACATTGACACAATGTCTCGAGAGTGACAGAAGGGAATAGAGGATACAACAGTAACCGAGACGTTTCTTCTCCTGTCTCCCGCATTCACTTTCTTGGAGTGCGTGTGAAGGGGGGTGGGGAGGGGTGACAGCCGTTAATAGTAACAAAAATTTCAAATTAGAAATGAGTCAAGTTATTGCTTGCATTTGAAGTAGGAAGTTTTACACCCAATCACAGTAATTATGTTAACAAATAAATGTACACATCAGACAATGCACAGGCAATTTAGTGATATCCCTGCAGTTGTGGTCTTGACCGGTCTTGAAATAAAATCCTGAGTCGTCTTTGTCTGAGACCGAGACAAGACAGAGTAAAAATGCGGTTGATTCCGAGACGAGACCGAGACTTTCAAAAAGTGACTGATCTCGAGTACTACAACACTGTCTAGTTGGCCCCAGAGGAGTCTGTTGATACGAAAACTTGTTGGTTTCACAGATGACTCTCTTGCTGCTCATCTTTACTTCCCTAAGGCATTAAGCTGTCCCTGAATGTAACTTCTCTGCCTGTTAGGTTCATGCAGTTAAGGAAAAGGCAATAGTTGCAGAGATCTGTCTTGGAGAGATTGCACCCACTTCTCACTTTCCTTGCTGCACTGCGGAGCAGTTGTCTGTGTTTGTCAGGAGGCAATTAGAGTCAGCACACAAGATGCCCTGTTTCATTTATCTCAGATTCGGACTGAGGTATGGAACTGAGGCCTCGCCTTGTCAGTCTATGACAAGCTGTTGCTTCCAGGCAATCATAAAGACTAAGAACTGACTAGTAATCACTACTAGCCAGTTTGTGAGAGAGAGAGACAGATGCAGTGGGATTTGTGATACTGTAGATGCCTTTGATAGTTTTTTATTTGTATTATTATTATTTATTATAATTGAATTAAGAATATTAAAATGAGACAATAATGCAAAATGGGCAGATGTGTTTTTGTTTTACAAGGATAATGAAAGTAGGGCTGCATAGGAAAGGCTGGTCTACAGACGTGGTGGCTGCATATTTTGCCACGCCAAACCTGGAAGAAAGTACATTGTACATTCACAACAGATCAACAACAGAACGCAAAGAGGATATGTGGATAGAATATTTGGAAAAATAATGTTGGGCAACTGTGAATCTACGAAAGCTACAAAAAAGGAAACATGCCAACCTGGAAACCCTTTACCCAAAACCATGTACAACCCCCATCAACCAGCCCCATCAGTCAAAATTAAATTATCTTCAACAGATGAAAAAAAAAGTCCTTAATAAATGCTCCCGAATAAAATGACTAACTGTCAGGCTCACCTCAGGAGAAGTTTTTACTAAAGTGCAGGATGTTTAAAGATAAAGCACAAAAATGTCTGAAAATTTGAAAAAGCACATAAATATACCTGTTCAAGACTTCAGTGTTTCTGATAAAAGTAATTTTCATGCTTAATATAACAGGTAGAAACAGTGAGCTGATTTTCTTCTGCACTTTCTTTTTCTTTTAATTTTTTGCACTTTATTGTCATGCAGTTATCACACTGACATAGTGATTGATGAATGTCGTCATGAAAACAGACACCCTCCCCTCAAAATCTGAAGACAAGTGGTCAAAAGAGATGCATATTTCGACCAGTTGTAAATATTGATGTATCTTGCCTGTCAACGTACAAGGTGTAAACATAACTTTAATTTTAAAATGCTGAAAAAGGAAACTTCAGACACTGATTACTGGAGCATCCTTACTCCACCACTTCCTTTACACAAATGACTGCATTTCCAAGGACCTCTGTAACACCCCTCATATTTGCAGATGACACAGTGCTTATAGGATTCATAAGAAATGGATCCACCAACAGATAGAAGCCAGCATCCCCTGTCTGACGCAAGTCAATTCCCCATCCTCATTAACGCATGCCACCTTATCTCTTTTGTTGATTTGCACAATGGTTTTTATATGTGACATGAGCAAACAGTTATTTCAATAAGAGTTTTGACCTTGTTCTCTGTATTACAAAAACACCTGCACATTTAATTAACTATAATTACTTCACTTACTTAGTTCACTCACAGGCCATGCTGTCTTCACTCAGCCTGTTTTGGTTGAATCAGCATGCTTAGCTGTGCATGTGTAAGCTTCATTTGGAGATAATTGATAATAATTATCCACTGATAAGTCGGTACAGCACTAGGCAGCTCAAGAACTGAGGCTGTTTTTCTGTCAGTTTCCAAAACTGGCATTAGTGCAGATAAAATATAAAATGATGAAGATGGGCTCTTTTTTTATTTATTTATTTTTTTTTCATGAGATCAGTTGAAAGGTGGATCATTTAAGTAGGAAGACTACAGTTTTGTCTCTACTTTCATTGTCAGTAAGACTTCCATTATTTTTGGAGGTCACAGACTAAATGCCTGAGGCTAGTATTTCGATAAAAGATAAATAAATCACTTTTAACAGTATGTCTCCTGCCTTTCAAGGAGTGCATTCAGCCTTTAAACTTTTTTGTTAGACACAAAGCCAACTGAGCAAACATCTTCGCTATTAAGAAGTGTAGGATTTTTTCTCCCTAACACACAACACATCTGTGGTCTTTTCTATTCAACCACTGAACCTCAATAGAATTATATATTTATATCTTCACCATGGCGCTAATATTATTTTAAAACAATAGTTTGCAAAAAAATAAATTATAAAATTATTTAATTTACTGACCATGTTTTTGAAATAATTTTCTTTCTGGCACACTGTGATCAGTCACAAGAGACGTAGGAGAACCAGTGGCATTTTGCATCACTGATTTCAAACTTGGCTTGACGTGTGTGCCATATTTGATTGAGCTGTGGTGGTGGGCATGGGCGGCACTAAGGCTGGGCTACTGGGACTTAAGCCAATAATGTTTTCAGTAAAGCCCCGAATGTTCTTATCATTATGTTGTTACGATGTCAAAATTACCAGTGTGTCATAACAAGCTGAAGTATGTAACTTCTTCTGTGTTAAAATACTTTCTCCAATCCAAACTTAATATGCAAAGACAACTATAAGTAAGCCATTAGGTCATTAGGTCATTAAGTCTCAAAAACTGTAAGCACTTTGTCTCTGTGGGGCTATGAAAATCCTCTGTTTGTTTTGAGTGACCCATCTATACAAACACAATGACATTTACTCTACCAATATTGTGAGTTGGGGGCGGGACTATCTCTTTGGCAGATGGGGGGTGTATTCGGAAAGCTGTTTTGAAAACAAAGTTATCTTTTGCAATTCACTTTGGTGGCATTAGTGGCGGAGAAATTTCATACTTCATCTTTAAGTAATATATGTACAGGATAACATAATGAGCAGGGCTGATGAAAAGGGGGGACAACTGGACCTTTTGTCCCAGGCCCGGGCTTGAGGGAGGACCTGGCCGGACTGGGGGGCCCACAGAAAGGCTGTTCCATATTGTAGAGTGCATCCAAACGCGGTCAGCTGGAGACGTGGTTATAAACATGGATACAGTGCACAACAGCGAAAGCTGCAGGGGTAGCGCCCGTTGCTGGAACACTGTAACTGTCTACAAAGAGAGCCAATGCACAGATCAGAAAGATAAAGTGGGCTCAATGTAAACAATGTTGGAGCATTTCTCTATAAATGAACATTAATCTTTTCCGCACACAACATGAAAACAAGCACTGTTGATCTCTTTGTTTCATCCCAACCTACAATTACGTCAGCGGTCACCGGAAAAGCAGAAAGGTACATTCAGCCGACATCACACTATCACTAGAGAAGTGGTAGCCTCTCTTACTACACCTCTTCCGGTTGATAGGGAACGCTGGCATTTGGCTGCCGCTCCTCTCACTGTTTAAATGTTTATTTATTTATTTATTTTACTGGTAGCGCGGATTTTCGGAGCCTCAAAGTTTTAAGTCTTTATATCTGAGCACTCTTTTATTTATTCTTCGTTGCGATGTGGGATTACCTTTTAAACTTTGGACTGCTGTTATTATCTGTGAGCTTCCCATGGTGGAGTCAACCCTGCTGTCGCCTTGCCCAGGATTTACATCACTTTGAGGCTACTGTGGATGTGGGTCCCTTCATGGCTTTAAGGTACACTGCACGGCAGCTACTGAATTTAAAATGGAACTATTATTTGCTGAAAGTCACTCATGAACTTTGTCAAAATAATGGAATATTGCATCCAAAACGCTACATGCATCTCAGTTCAAGACTCTTGAAGTCTTCGACTGCTATCTCTATTCCACTGTTTCGGCGGAAAGCCAAAAGACTGATTTATACTGGCGTTGATTTGAACAATTTGTCATCGCTTCCATGTCTGGAGGTTTCCCCGTCTTCATCTCTGTCTCCGAGTATGGTTAAAACAGCGTTATTTAATGCACGGTCTGTGAATAACAAGGCTCTGCTGTTATCGGACATTATAACAGAAAAAAAAAATATGCTTTTTATGCTTAACAGAAACATGGCATAAACACAGTGATGGTTTCCTCTTTAATCAAATTACCCCCACGGGCTATGGGCTGTTTGATCTCCTGCGACTCTCTGGCAGAGGTGGGAGTATTATGGTGCTTCACAACCTAAAGTACAACATAAGTCCTGTGTCTGTACCACAGTTCACTTCATTTGAGTGCCTCGTTCTGAGTGTCTCTGCCCCTCACACTACCATCATCGCTACAGTCTACAGACCTCCAAAGACTAATAAGAGTTTGCTGATTTGTTGTCTCTGCTGTGCCTCAAGTTCAAGAGAATTCTTATTTTGGGGGACTTTAACATTCACATTGACTCAAAAGACTCAGTATTGACAAAGGATTTCCGTCTTTATTTGGAGTGGTTTGATTTGATCCAGTTTGTTGACTGTTCTACACATAACAAAGGTCACATCTTAGACCTTGTTATTGCAAATGGTTCTTTTGCGTCTGAGTTTTCTTCTGTCGATTTAGGTCTTTCTGACCATTTAGCCATCATTTTTAATATGGAATTACCAAACGTTAATTCTTCTTCTCACACTGTACAGTATCGTAAATGGAAATCTATTGATTTGTCAACTTTTACAAACTCTATTGTTTCTTCTTTAAGTTGTTTTTCTTCTTCTGATCTTCTTGAAGACAAGATTTCTCTGTGAAACACTGTTCTCACATCTGGCTTAGATGAATTTGCTCCACTGAAATCTGAATCTTTCTTTGCGTTCTGCTCCCTGGTATAATGACAATCTGCTCTCAATGAAGGCTGCTTGTCGTAAAATGGAGCGAAAGTGGCGTCTTTCTGGCCTGAATGTATATTACCAGGCTTGGAAAGACAACTTACATGATTATAAAGAAGAAATCAGATCAGCCAGAACCTGTTATTTTTCTGAAACAATTTTAAATAATCAAAATAATCCGAGACATCTATTCAATACTATTAATAGATTGTTCAAATGTAATTGTTCTACCACCATGCCTGCATCACTAACACTGTGTAACATGTTTTTAGACTTTTTTAGCACTAAGATAGACACAGTTCAGAAAATTATTCTTGCTACCACATCTGTTTTTTCGGTTTCATTTCTCAGCCTGTCCAGTTTCTCTGGCACACCTCTCTCAAATTTCTCTCAACTCGACCATGTTACTCTTAGTAATAAGGTATCACGTATGAAAGCTACCACTAGCATAGTTGATCCTCTACCGACTAGTATATTCAAATCTTGTTTTGCCTCTCTGTGTCCCATTGTCTTGGACATAATAAATGACTCCTTGCATACTGGTGTTGTGCCTGCAGCATTTAAAATTGCTGCTGTAACTATTGCTGCCTAATATGGATTTGGACAATTTGAGCAACTTCCGTCCCATTTCAAATCTTCCCTTCATTGCAAAAATCTTAGAGCGAGCTGTTGCCTTTCAATTACACAATCACCTCATTGTCAATGATCTCTTTGAGCCATTTCACTCTGGTTTTCGGAAATGTCATAGTACAGAAACGGCTCTAGTCAAGGTCACTAATGACTTGTTAATGGCTTCAGACTCAGGCTCTTTTTCTTTTCTCATCCTTCTTGATCTCAGTGCTGCTTACGACACTGTTGATCACACTGTTTTACTCACCCACCTTGAATCTGTCTTTGGTGTCTCCGGTACTGCATTAAACTGGTTCAGGTCCTATCTCTCTGATCGTATGCAGTTTATCTCTCTAGGTGGTTACAGGTCTGAGATTGGTTCAGTCCACTCTGGTGTCCCACAGGGTTCAATTTTGAGCCCTTTACTTTTTAGTATCTATATTTTTCCTCTTGGTCAGCTTTTCAGATCACTGGGTCTTAATTATCATTTCTACGCAGATGACACACAGATATATATTCATTCTAAACCTGGTGAAAATCTGGCAGATGCCTTTTTTTCAAACTGCATTTCTGAGATAAAAATTTGGATGGCTCAACATTTTATTTGTCTTAACAGTAATAATACAGAGGTTATGTTTATTGGATCTCCTCACCAGCTTCGGAAGGCTGGCTCCTTTGCTCTGTCCATTGAGGGCTCCGTTTTGGAGCTTCAAACAAAAATGAAAAATCTGGGTGTTATATTTGATGCAAATTTGTCATTTGATCCACATGTAAAAAATACTGTTAAAACATCATCTCAGAAACAGTGCAAGGCTGCGCCTTATATTATCATTCTCTGTGGCTGAAAAGCTGAACAATACTTTCGTTTTCTCTCGCATTGATTATTGCAATGCTCTCCTTGCTGGAGTCTCAAAATCTACATTAAATAAATTGCAATATGTGCAAAACTCGGCTGCCAGAATCCTGACTAGGTCCAGGGCAAGTGATCACATCACTCCTATCTTGGAATCCCTGCACTTGCTCCCTGTCAGGTTTCGTGTTGTTTTTAAAATTCTTATTCTTACCTACAAGGCTTTGCATGGTTTGGTTCCCCAATATTTGTCTGAGCTTTTAACCACGTACACACCAAAGCGTGATCTCCGCTCCTCTAAATCTGTCTTTTTAACTGTTCCTCAGACTCATTTACGCTCTATGTGACAGGGCATTCTCTTCTTATGCTCCGAAGCTATGGAACTCTCTACCCTCAGAACTTAGAGAAGTTCAGTCTTTTAGTGAGTTTAAATCATGTCTTAAAACGTATTTTTTTCTGGGAGGCTTTTAATTGATTCTATTGTATTCAATTAATTTAATACTATCATTTTATTTACTGTTTTATCATTAGTTGTTTTGAGATGCATGTTTTATCCATTTGTATTAAGCTCTGTATTTTTATATTTAATTTAATTTTTTCCTTTTTATGTAAAGTGCTTTGAGATGTTTCATTAAAGGCGTTATATAAAATACTGTTTATTATTATTATTATTATTATTATTATGTTATGTAATTGTTTTACTAAATACTAAATGTATTTAAATACACCGAACTACGAATATTTTAAAATGAAAATACTTGCATTTCTTAAGTGTATTAATTTAAATTATATTTAAACAAAAGGCTGCATGCACATATTATTTGAGGTCCTCCACGTGCGTTTTGTGATATTAATGTTAACGATTAATCGATTAAATGATCATTCATTTCCACGACAATCGATTATGAAAATGTCTGAAAACTGACATCCCTACATGCAAGAATAGCGCACGTCTCACGATTGAAGCTGTGTGTGTGAATGGTCAAAATTCCTTGCCTTGTTGAGATACAGTACAGGAAACTGTGTTGATTAAGATATCGAGGTTTCTTTATTAAGACATGATACCATGAACCTAGCAAACTTTGGCAAAACAAGCAAATATTTGTTTTCCCTCATAAGCACCTATTTCAGTCTATTTACTGCCTGCTATCTTCAAAACTAGCACCTGACGAATCAACAAGGCTACAAAACTGTCAAATGCACACAATGTGTGTTGAACTATGAAAAGGCGAAAGGGACAAAATAGTGTTTTTTTTATTGCGTTTTAAATTACATAATGTTAAAAGCACACAATTTCTGGTCTTGAGCATATATGGATCCTTGAGACAAAGGTTAGTAGGACTTTTTCGTTTTAGTTTCAGTAATATTTAAATATTTACTATATAAATGACACCTCACAGATGTGACATTTGAAATGTTATTATATAGTATTACATTCTGATATTTCATCAAAAGATGGCCCCATGCATATCGACAAAGATCTGGGCTAAGCTGTGAATATTCACTGACCCTAGAACCGCCCTTGGGTGTAATGACATGAGGATGATTACATGATGGCAGAATTTTAGTTTTTGAGTGAACAACACCTTTAAGAGCATGTTAGACTGTTAACGTCTTAGAAACACACACAGACAAAATGTGCATTTATTACAGAGTCCCCTACCTTAATCCTCTATCAGAACAAGTCAGTGCTTGTGAATATGGCATAGTCTGCTTTAAATTAAGACAGACAGTTTCTATGGTGGACCCCAGAAGAGCAGCTTTGGCATTAAAGTCTAATTAAATATATTTATTAATGCGCTTCTCCTTGAGGCAGCTATTGTGCCCCGTCTCCCCCGGTGACCAGATTGGAATGAGAATGTTTAGTTTCTGTTAGCGAAGCTGCCATGCCGACGGCAAAGAGACCCGACGGGCTCTCGCTGTGTCCCCTTCATTCCATCAGCAGCACTGCGTTGCCTCTTATCAACACCATAATTAAAATGTTACTAGTAATAAGAAGATATGAAGGTCAAGCTACAGAAAGTGCGGTGTGGAATCTGAGTCCTCCAGCTGAACTGAACAGGCACAAACACAGAGGCCTCATCGGGATGCCATACATTCTGATAACGTTTTGCAGGTTGATGGCTTTGTTTTGTTTGGTTGCTGTGCTTGGCCTGTTAGTTAGGGCTAGCAAGCTACTTTTTCCAGCTAATATAATGACATTGTCCACTGGAAATGTAGCGTGTCACTATAAAACAACCCATTTTTATGGACCTTACACCTGTGTAGTTTTAATACTGTATGTCCCAGAAGTTTATTACTTAATGTTTATGTGCAGTTTAATGACCTAGCATAATATCAGTGACTAATTTGCATCATATGTCATTATTTTGCAGGAGATTTTATGTGCAAACTTGCTGTCATTTCACAGAAGCAACAGATTCATGCTTGGCTGACAGGTGCCAGTTTTAAAGAGGATGTTCTAGGTGTTGAATAGGATCTTGAGATTTGACATGCCCTTCTGCTAAATTATATACATATATATATATATATATATATATATATATATATATATATATATATATATATATATATACGCATATACAACAGTTAGTTCCAGTCCTCGAATCTGATTGGACTAGAGATGTTCCATGAGCAGTGATGGTCTGACACCATCAGCACTCGGACGCTTCACTGTGTGTGTTTCACTCCGCTTGTGTTCATGCCATTCTAAACTAAAGTGTAAGAGCATTGCATATGTGTTAAGAGCTACTGTAGGCTATGTGTCTCTTTTTACATCTAGTTTTTTACATTACATATGTTAGCCAGCAGGTGGTTGCAAAAGATAAATTTGTGTGTAATATGAGCCAGTTGGTGATGTGAAGTGAATCCGCGTGAAGCCACTGTTTACATACAACAACACCGTGATCGCTGCTACACTACTAAAGCTAGGAAATAACTTTAAACGGCTTCAGCATTACGGCTCATCACAGCTGAGAGATACAACAGACCGATTGATTACAGAACTCAAGGCACTTACCTCTTACTGAAGTTTCCACATTGGAGAGAAAATCCTGTTCAAAATGGCGGAGGACATTGCGGTTTCTATAGTGAATGACTCTTGCGCACTGGCTATGCGAAACAGAGAGGAATACCCCACTTGAACAGCTATTTTACCACTGAGAAAACTGATCTTCAGAAAGCTGACAGCATCTCTGCTTGGGTATGGCATCAGATGATCGCACACGCTCTGTCTCTCTCTCTCTCTCTCTCTCTCTCTCTCTCTCTCTCTCACATCACACACACACACACACACACACACACACACATCCATCCTTGTTTATCCAATAACTTGTTAGAAACAGCATAAGCCCTGATACTATTTCTGAAGTGACATTTTTGAATTACTAAGGAAGGCTTGGATGCATCATTTGGTTTGAACCAGCAACAGCAGATTCTGATCCGCCGCATAAGAAAGTAGTTCCACGCACAAATGCGTTTTTATGACCGTACTCAGTTTTTCCAAATTTTGTAAAATTTACTTGTTCATTGAACTGTTGTATATTAGCAATATCACACTCGCAACTGTGCTATATGACCCTAAATCAGCACTGCTGTGATTACCTATGGTACTCGGCCTGCGGCCTCGTGCCTGCAGCCGAATCACAGCAGTGCTGATGTAGGGACATATCGCACTCTTGCTCATGTGATATTGCTTAAATATATATATATATATATATACTGTATATATAAACGTATAGATAATGTGATGCAAATCAGGGTGTCTGGAGAATAATGCCCTCTCATTTATTCTGCCCATGTATACCTCCAGGGTCCGAGCAGTCATTTGTCTCTTTGAAATATGATTTGGTGCATCACATTTATCAGCCCCTGCACACACATCTCTTTGGACACAACACTTTAATGGTTTTAATAATGCTCCTCCATACACACGCAGGGCAGACCATGCACATGCATGAGAAAGAGAGATGGCAGAAATCAAGAGCCTGGTAACGGCTGTCATCTACGAGGAGACTCGTGGAAAGTGTTAGATCAAAGAAGAGCAACTGATTTACAACTCTTGATTTCCTACGATCACTTATCTTGTAGGATGATGCAAAGCATCTTTAAGCTGAATGAGCGCCATAAGTCAATGAACAGTACCAATTACTAATGAATTTTCCTCATCTTCATGGGATCTTCTCTTAAAGGAACATTTCAGGCTATTACCAACTTTAAGGAATATCCCCAGGTTCAATAGCTCAATCAGCAGCATTTGTGGCATAATGTTGATTATCACAAAATTAACTTTAACTTTGACTTGTGGCAAACATCATGGTTACAGTAAGGCACTTACAATAGAAGTCAATGGTAACAGTCTGTAAACGTTACAATGCTCAATGTTTCAAAAGTATAGCCACAAGACGTAAACACAATTTTAGTGTGATGAAATTGCTTATAACCTTTTCTGTGTAAAATTATATCCAATTTTACAATTTTGTTGCCATGACAACATAACAGTGTAAACCCTGTAATCCCGCTAATTTAGTAGTCTCCTGCAAATTTGACAATTTAAACAACTTTACAGCTCAAAAAATACACAATTTGTAACAGAAGAATTAAATGAATGTGCTTTTATAAGATTATAAGCATCACATTTCTGCCTTTAAATCCTCCAAAAATTGGCCCCATGCACTCCATTGGAAGTGCCTTAATGTAACTTCAATTTTTTGCTTTTTTAAAAGGAGGAACGAGTCAAATTTATTTCCTGTGTTCATCAACATTTTGCCACACATGTTGTTGATGGAGCTTAACTTCTAATGAACACGAGCATCTGTGGCATGCAGTAAGTTACCACAGACAACAATTTTGTTTCATTCCTCATTTTGTTAAAAATGTATGGGGAACATGTTTTCAGTACTTTGAAGATATATATATATATATATATATATATATATATATATATATATATATATATATATATATATATATATATTGCATTACTGGCATAACCTCTGTGCGGAGTTGCTCCATGTTTATTTATTTATTTATTTATTTTATTTGGTATGCCCAATTCCCAATGCGCTCTAAGTCCTCATGGTGGCGTAGTGACCCGCCTCAATCCGGGTGGAGGAGGACGAATCTCAGTTGCCTTCGCGTCTGACACGGTCAACCCGCACATCTTATCATGTGGCTTGTTGAGCGCATTACCCCAACTCACCACGCGCCCCACCGAGAGTGAACCACATTATAGTGACCACGAGGAGGTTATGTGACTCTACCCTCCCTAGCAACCGGGCCAATTTGGTTGCTTAGGAGACCTGGCTGGAGTCACTCAGCAGGGGTTGCTCCTTGTAAACAATGCTTCATGTGTAGTTACATTACATCCAAGAAAATGTTCTCACTTCTTCACGGCAGCTTTTCCTTTACTATTTCTGCACTTTATATCAACATGATTCTCATATGGTCTTATTCCACAAAGAATGTATTTCTGTTACCACACACACTCACACACACACATACACACACACAATTGTGAAACTAGAAACAATGTTTGATGGTTGTAATTGCATAAAACTTGCAACCTGATTTAAAATTTAGAATGTGAGCAAGTTCTGATAATTTTAATGTACTTTCTAAATTAAAGCTCAAGAATTGCAGCTGCACAAAAACAAACATCCATAAATACAAGTGTAACTTAAGCTACTCTGTTCTAGCCGAGCAGAGTTGTTTCACATAATATCATCACAATTTCTTTATGTCAGAACTGCATCTGTGCTACAGAAATATCTATCTTTTGCCTTTCTGCATACAAAATAAATTAGCGTGTTTAGAATGTGAGCTGGGAAAAGAAAATCTCCCTGTCTAGTGTGGATGTGCTTGCATGGTGTTTCATGTCCTCAGGGCCTTAGGCAATGTGTAAACCAAATTAAGTGCAAAGAACATTTAAACATAGCCTTCCCTTAGGGATAAATGCATAAAGGCAAGTGCTTTGGCATTTATTGGTGTTCTATAGACTGAGTTTGTTGTATTTAGTAGCAAAACTTCACAATATTTAACTCTTTCATAATTGGGCCCCACAGAGAAGTGTCACACACATGTGTTTCTGCAACAGCCAGTTACATTACAAACTGCCAGATTCAAATCGGCTTTTGCGCCGACACAGGCTGTGCTGGTCAAGTGTCTGTTATTTATATTCGCTCAAACAGTTACTCATACAGTCTTTTAAACCACATAATACGTTTATTTTATATACATACATCCAACTCGTCACCAAAGTACCACGATAAAAAGTTTACAGCTCTTAAACACACAGTCAATACATCAAACGCGATCTCCCTCCTATGCATGCTGCCATTTGTTTACATTAGTAGTGGTTGTCATTCATCAAACAAACAACTACTCATGCACATAACATGTTTATTTTATGTAACAAACAGCCAAATTGTCACCAAAGTACCATGATCACAGTTCACAGCTTGTATATGCAGAGCCATCATATCTAAACTCGATCTTCCCATGCACGCAGCCACGTCTACTGCTTAGGTGCATATGCGGTTCATTCACAAAAACAGCAACTCAAACAGTCTTTTCAGGCATATAATACGTTTGTTTTATGAAAGAGACAGCCAAACTATCACAAAAGCACCACGATAACAGTTTAAAACTCGTATACTCACAGATGCTGAACGAGCACGATTATCCATGCACACAGCCAAGTCTGTTTACATTAGCGCTTGTCACACACACACAATGTCTGAGATGTCAAACAGTGCATAGGCAAACCTAAAAAAATAAAAAAAAAAATTTGTTTTTTACAGCTATAAACTAAATAAAACAAAAACAGTACAGCAGACATAATCCATTTGTTCACATGTTTACTATATTATATACAGTATTTTTTATGACAAGAAATCAAAAATGTAAATAAAATAATAAAATAAATACTCCTCTATACTCTGCCCCCCTAAAATAACTCACTCCAGGGGGCACTGAAGAGGAATTTAGACCCTTCTCATGAAAAGGTTAAGAAAAGTCCTTAGCTTGTGTTGGCATGGTAAGTATTACAATAAATAAATGTGTAGCAGCGTCAATAATTTTGCATAATTCATATTTTCATGTATTTAATATTCAATCTTCTGCTGTACCCATATGGCTTACAGTACATATATCCAAAGTTAGAGTTGTCTTAGAGTTGTTATGTGTCTTTAAATTACTGAAGACACCACTTACAACACACTTCATGTTCATTGTCCCTTCGCCTTTTTTTTTTTTTTTTATTTTTTTCTCCCATTGAAAGTGTGACCTGTATTTAATTATTTGTTCTCCAGTGGGACAATTATAAATAACATATCTTTCGAGAGAGAGAGAGAGAGAAAAAATAAAAAGGCAGGGAAAAATAATGATGTGGATTTTTCTGAATCCTTGACACCGTGTGCAAGGTTTTGAAGTCACTCTCAGGCTTTTACCAAGCTTTTAGAATACCTCCACATGCAGATGCACATTTACTTGAAATGTAAATGATTTACAAGGTCACTCTGGTCTCTAAGTACTAGTTCCAATTTCTTTCCCTTCTTGGGTGTAATTGAACTCTGTGAATGAAAATCCACAAGGGCAGATGTTTTATTTCCTTTCTACCCCCCCACCCCCCTTTTTTTTTTTTACCATGACAGGTGCAAGTGCAACCTTCACGCCAACAGCTGCATCTTTGACAAAGAGAAACTAGCTTGCGAGTGTGAGCACAACACCACGGGGCCCGACTGCGGACGCTGTAAGAGGAATTATCAGGCTAGAGCTTGGAGTGCTGGATCCTATCTCCCTATCCCCAAGGGCACAGCAAATATCTGTGAGTATACACAAACACACACACAAACTCCCATTCCACATACTGGAAAGAACAATATGGGCTCCATGTGTTCAGATAACAAAGCACACATGTCATTTAATTCTGACCACAAAACATCTCTCTTGCTGCTGTCCTACCTTTTACAATGCGCTCAAATGTGTCCCCCAGAAGCCATTACCCTACTTACCCTTTAAAACCAGGTTCTCACTGGGACATTTTAACTTTAACAATGGTCATCCAACATTCTCAGTTATTTACTGTATTTTAATTAGAAACTAAATAGTTCTCACTGCACGAGTGTGGTGGTACAGTGATGTTCTCAGAAGTTAATATCGTGTTGCTTTGACATATACAGTGGTATTGTGTTATTACCATATTAATTCACAATAGTATTTACATTGTACTGCAAGGAACCTTGAAGAATACCATCATGACAGTGTCCAAATAACATGGTAATTCCATGAGTATTTGTACTCTGTTTTACCCTTCAGAACGATGCAGAAAATATATAGAACTGTTTTTACAGAAAGCAGTGGTCACATATGTCACATGTTAAAACTAGAACAGAAGGACAGTTAGCCTTTAGAAAGCCAGTGCTGTCTGTAATTCCAGCCTGGGGACTACACCACCACTGCGATTTAATTCAAATGGCAGGAGACAGACCTTTCAATCCAACACACAAAATGTTTGCCCAGAAGTAACACTATTAAACATTCACCTTGTTTCCAGCACATAAAGGTTGGATGTTAGCCTACATAACACATGACATGTTTGCATGCCAAAACTAGAAACTGTTTGCATGCCAAAATTAGGTATGTGTAACCTTATTTTTTCAGTCTTGAGCAGGTTAGAATGTTTAAGTGTGTGGGTGTGTGTGTGTGTGTGCACATAAGTGAAGCGACATTTCCCTCCTGGCAGCTGTTGTACCTCATGACTCTCTAGGAGCTGGTGGAATGTTTTGAAGGACTGAGATTGACAGGGAATTATTAAAAAAAAAAAAAAAGCACATACACAGACTCTGAGCCCACTATAAAACTCAACCTCACTTTAAAGCCCATTACTATAGTCCCGTGTGACGAGAGTGAGAAATCCATAATGTAATAATGCTGCAAAATACAGGATCTTAGTTTGTTCCCTTTGGATTAAAAATAATTGGATTAAAAATAATAATATTTCTGGCAGAAGAAAGGCAGTTTGTCACTTTAAAACCAATTGGAGATGATTTTCACAACAGTCCACGCTTTTGCTTGACATAGCCACCATGTGGTAGGGAAATGGAGGCAAGTTAGACCATGTTGAGGTGGAACTACGTAGCGAAATCTGGCAATGTTACTAACTACAAACTCAGTTAAAATAGTTTATGTAAATTAATTTGTTCAAAACAATGACTGATGAAAATGAGTCCTTGTTCAGGATTTTATGTCTTGTTTGTATTGAAATATTTAGTTAAAGAAATAGTTCACCCAAAAATGGAAATTCTCTCATCATTTGCTCACCCTTATGCCATTTTAGATGTGTATTACTTTTTCTCTTCTGCAGAACACAAATGAAGATTTTTAGAAGAATATTTCAGCTCTGTTGGTCCATACAATGCAAGTGAATGGTGGCCAGAACTCTGAAGATCCAAATATCACATAAAGGCATCATAAACATAATCCATATGACTCCAGTGGTTTAATCAATGTCTTCTGAAGCGATCAAACCGGTTTTGGGTGAGAAGCCCGAGTGGGCAAGAAAAAAAATGGGAGAAAGTGCTTGAGATTGAGGAAAGGGAAGTGAATATCATTCTTCGTCACAGCGTACACAGCCTGCTGGGAAGTGGCGGGGTTCTCGCTTCACATCGGAACGGCGAGTCAGAGAGTGATCAGTTCGTGAATTAGCCATAACAGACAATTTCTGCTACCCAGGAGAGGGGAAGTGATGAGGGTGCCCCCACTTTCTCCCTCCTGGAAAAGGTGACAACAGAACTCAGATACAAAGTTCTGGCCCATGTTGATCTGAATCTAAAATGCCTTCTTAAACTTGACTAATGCTTCTGTGCTTGATGGGTTGTCAGAATGATGTAGGGTTTCTTAACACTAATTCAAAACTCTACATATTGCTGCTGTTTTCCAAAGGCAGCAACTGTAGGATATTTGATTTGAATGAGTTTGTTTAAAACTCTGACAGAAGGATTAGCAAGCAATGCTAATTGTTTTCTAACCACTCTCTCGGCTGAACACACTGGTTAATGCTTTGTGGTTTAAGACAACATTTCTTTACAGATAACTGACTAATTCCTCTTGTCCTAGCAGGATTAAACTCTGCAAATGAAACTTCAAATCAAACTGGTCTGCCCTTGTAAATGACTTGCGATCAAAGCACTTAAAGAGAGACGTGTCCCGACACAGTTTCAGTAAAGTTTTTTATTGCTCATCATTGACCTCGGATTCAATCCACTAGGATAAAAACTGAACATGATATAGGCTTTTATGCGACTTATTGATTTTACAGCTTTTTAACATTTAATTATTCGGATACAAAATTCCACTCTGCAAACAACACAGGAGCCATGAAAATCACGCTCGAGTGAGATCCACTGAGGGGGGATTCACAATACATAATTTACTTCCGTTCAGCCTAGATGGCTAAGACAGCCCAACACATCTGGAGATGACAGTCGCAATGAGAGTAAATTATTATCAGTGGTGCTATAGTGTACGACTGATGGCTGGTTTTGTTTTTTAATTAGAGTACATAAGTATAGGGCTGCCAGATGCCAATGTGTTTCCCTGGCATTGTTCGGCGTCCTTGAATCAAACGGCTCATTCCTGAACTGCAACTATAACAGCTGTACCCTTTCCAACCCCACCCTCCCTCCACCTGCTTTTCTCACAAAGGCAAACTTCCCCACACCTTTTATATAAAGAATATTCATAATGCCAGTCTCTGAAACTGCTCCGCCCTTAACTTGTAGATGATGTTTACATTTCTGAATTGATCTTGAAGTGTAATTAAGCGTGCCCTCAATCCCTGTTTCAGAGTGGTATGGATGCTCTAATTAGTGCTATCTGAAGGGCCCGGTGGCCATCTTGTCTTCTCCCTGAAGAGGAGAGTTATTTGTACCATTTGTGTGACCTAATTATTCATTGTAACATTTCCAGCCTGACTGCATATCTTCCACAACCTCCACCTTTTCCATTTTCATCTTGACTCTCATAGTGTCAGTTCTGAAAATGATATCCTCTCTCTTTCTCTCTTTCTTTGTTTTGTGTTATGTTCTACTTATTCCCCCAAGAGACCTGGTTTGTTTACTCTACCTTTTCCACATCTCCACTGTCGCTGCTGCAACCGTAATCTCTCTTTCAAATATTTGTTTCTTCCATTGCAGGATTTTCCACCGTGCATTGCATTCCCAGAATCTTAACTGTGAACTGTGACTCACCACAGACACTTTTCATACTTGCCATCTTCCATACAAATCTATTCACTCGTCTCTGTGAGACATTCAAGCACCATTACTAGAGATTGGGCGAGAAGTTCTTCAAAATCACTTTGGCTTGGTCTGTGGTGTGGATGTTCACATTTCCTTCCATTTTGAGCCACACACGTTTGCCTGTGCTTGTCACGGCTCACTTCTGGGTAGAAAACGGATGATGGATGGCCAGGAGATGTAAGTGGCCAGGGAAAGTAATTACCAACTTTTGCCTAGGGTAGAAATTTTGTAGATAAGCTTTCATAGAATGTCCAGGTGGATGGAAAAAGCAAACAGATTAGACTCGGTGAAGGTCAGGATGTTGTTTTACCAGAACAACAATAATGAGGCCACCGACAATTCAACTAGCTCATTTTCCAAAGACAGTTGCACAACAATGTGAATTAAAGCATCACAGAGTTTTTCGGCAAAGGTGTCTTTTCATTTGCTACAGAAATGGGTGGTTTAGGAACAGAACAGCTTTCATATGGGAAAAAGGGAAGCCGTCACAATTTTTATGATGTCCAGTGGGAATCCCTCAAGCTGGATGACTTGGCAGGGGAGTAAGTGTGTTATGTAGGGCAGGACAGATCTGGTATCTTGCCCAGGTTGGGTTAATTACGTCCTGTCAACCTCTGGGAGAAAGCCTGAAAAATTAACTGTCAGTATAGCATGTATTTAGGTGTGTGGGGGTGGATTTTTCCCCAGGAGACTTTCTATTCTTTACCAATGTGTGCAGGTTCATACAAAATTGTAGGTGAATTTTGACAACATAATTGCTTGATTGTGAGAAAGGAGTATTATTCATTTATGGAAAGGTGTTTTTACACAATGTCAAGGGAAATATTTTTTTAGAATATGAATAGAGAAAGTAGAATAAGTCCTGCATACTGCTGTAACTTAAATATTTATTCTAACAGCAACGTTTCAGTCTAATTACCTTATTTAGGCATTTTTAGGGTTAGTCCATTAAAAAATATAATTCTGACATCATACACACCCTCATGTTATTCCAAACACATTTGACTTTACTTTTTGCATGAAATACTAAAGAAGAATTTCGTTTTTACTGTTCTTTTCTACATATTGAAAGCTTAGTTAACAGGTACTATCAAACTCCAAAAAGTACAAAAGTAAAATGTAGTATTATCAACCAGAACAGTATGACCAATTAGATAATATTTCAAGTGTTTTATACAGAAATGGTCAATAGCATAGAAGGTGACAACCACACATGTAAAACTAGATGTGAAATACAGGTATGAGTGTAAAACACCTCTAGAATATAGTTAGATGGACAGACGGATGAATGGAAGGATGCGTGTGACTGTGTGTGTTTGTTTGCATGCACACCCCTGCCCATCATCAGTTGATCTCGGAGACTCAAGTGACCCCAGAGTGCAGAAGTTCAGATGGTAAAAATCAACGGAGTGTGCAATAAACAAAAGCAGTCTAATGCGTTTCTGCATCAGGCTTCACAATTCGATTCCTGCTCTCCGACGTAATGGAGAGTTTCAACATGGGAAGAGGGCTGGAAACTGCTGTGATTGAAAGTTAATCTAATGACATGACACATGATATTTTGCATCCGTCTCAAGGTGGATGAATGTCCAGCTAGTAGAAAGGAGAGATGAATAAATAAATAAATAAAAAATGAGGTTGTGCTGTACTTGCATGAATTGTGAGAATGAATACAAACACAGACTAAAAGACTGCCTGTATTTAAAGCAAAGAGAATGGAGAGTGTGTTACGTAGAACAATGCTGTATTATACTCTAGATGTAACATATACATATACTGTATACTATACTGTAACAATAGAAGAACATCAGATTTTCCCATTTCACCAGGCTTTACGGTTATGACCAGAGAAGTCAGAATGCTTTTAAATGTTGGATATTTCTTTAGTGCTCTTGCTAAAATAAACCTTAATTTTAATGTTGCTTATACCTCTAACCCTGTCAAATGAATTGTTTTAATCTAATTTAGAACTGTTGCTTTTGATATAGTTTGGCATAAGTTTTTACATACTCTGAAGTGTTCTTAAGGCAGCTATGAACATTTTGGCTTAATAGAGATAATGTATTCCAGTCTGCCCAAATAATGCTTTAAAGAAAGTCTCACGTGCTATAATTTCCATGTGTGTATCCAGGGGAGTTAAGCTTGCACACAGTCTTCAGTGCTTTCTGAAAGATTTCAAATGTTTTGGAACTTTAGGAACTTGTTTTCTTCCATGAAGGACACTCTTTGGTATTGGCACAATAGGTCATGAATACCAGGCCATGGTGGTAGAGTTTATACTTCCTTATGCAGTTTGTCTGCTCTGCACTCTTCTCTCTTCCTCTGTCAGTGTTCATTGGAGGTGCCTTCAGCCTTTTTTCCCCAGCTATTTCTCAGCCCTCCTTCCAAAAGGTCATAAATTTGGCTCTTAGCTGTCCCTGAGAAACAGAGATTGGGGGGAGAGATTAGATGGCACACACTGGATCGATGGCACATGGCAGGGGCGTGAGTTCAGCTCCCTTCCCACCACCAGAGCATCATCTGCAAGAGCTCCCCAGCGTTCAGAAGAAATCCTGCATTCAAGCACATCATCTGACTGGTCTGTTTAATGTAGAAACATGGCACAGATCCTCAATATGCAATGTATACAGTACTTGAAAAATAACGTAAAAAGGCTAATGTTAAATAATAAAAATGAAGTTTTACATAAAGGAAAAATAAAATATTACTAAAAAACTACAGACTCGTGTCAGTTCACTCACTCTCTCATTCTGTGACAGACACATACTGTGCTGCTATCACACAGCAGTCCTTGTGTTCACCTAATAAGAAAGGCTGTTTTTCAGTGTTTGTTAAACGGTCAAATGTGCTGTGAATATGTTTAATTTTGTGGTAAAAATGTTCCCGGATGTCTGTGTATTTTGCACATTCCGTTGGAAAATGCAGCTATGTCTCGATTTTGTTTTGATCACAGTGTGGACACAACCTTTCTTCCTGTGGCAGCCATGTTTTCCTGTGTCTGCCTGTTCCTATACTGAGGTGTGTCCACTGAGTCTGAGGTGTGTCCACCTTGTCAAGGTGAACAGATAGTCTGCCATGGTGTATTCTCTTTTAAGGGCCAGATAGCATTGCATTTTACTTTGTTGTTGTGTTTGAGTTGCCCATTAAGTTTTATAATTATGTTTTATTTGTGCTGTAATTTGGCTCCATCTAATTATTTTAGCTTTTTGTTCTGGTTCAGGTCTTTTGTGTGTTGAGGGTTAGTGTTGATGTTGGTGAAGCATCTGGACTAAAGCTCTGGACCAGCTGAGAGAGGGGATTTGTTTCTTTGCTCAACTCTTAGTATTGCAGGGCTTTATAATTGTATGAGTTGGGGTTACTGAGTTTTAGATGTTTCCAGAAATTATTTCTATCAGAAAGACTCAAGATTATTGGAATTATACAAATGAAAAGATAGTTATATCATTTGGTGCTAACCCCATCCTACGTTTCATTGATCTGATGCTGCTTGAACCATCAGATTCTGCTGGAGGTGATGATGGCAGGGGAGCAGAGCTTGCCCCCACCCAGGACGGGTCCTAAACTGGTGCAGATGGGGCGGGATGGGGGGAAAACACGGAAGTATGCGAACAATGAGAGGGAGCTGGCAGGCTTATGAAGCGGAGGCTGTGTTGTGATTGGATGTGATGCCTGATGAATGAATTCTGAGATCTTCCTGCTAGAACTATGCTTACGCTTACATTGCCCATATTTGTATTTTTATAATTAGTGGATATTTGCCTAATTCTCTCTCTGTGTGTGTTTTATTTGTGTTCCCTTTCGGAGAACTCGAGCTGTGTATGATCGCTATGGGGCACCGTCCGAGTGTCACGTGGTCTGAAGCCTTTTAAAATCATGCCAATTTATTGGCTGATGGCGCTTAAGTGACCCCCCATGGAGCTACGTCACAGGCTCCATAAAGGAGGATTATTTTTCTCCCTTTTGAGTGTCAAACATGGAACGACGTTGTTGACACAGCAATTTCAATGTTTTTTTCCCAAAATTACAAGGGACCAATGAGGACAATGGCGCTTCGTCAAGGATCGCAGTTTCTCACCACGAGCCGTTATCCCCACTTGTTCCAGTTCTACAGCCTTCAGATATGGAGATCCGTGTGCTGGAGCCATTTGGGATTTCGGCTTTGTGTCTAAGAAGATATGAGTGCGAACGGACACTGGAATCCTCTGCGTGTTTGTCGCCATCCCCTTGAGCAAAAGCGTGAGTCTCAGCGGCCATTTTCTGATTAATTTTATGATTCCGATTCCTCTTAACGATTCCGGTTCCAGTAACAATTGCAGTAATTCTTTTAGTACTTTTTTTTTTTTTTTTTTATAATTATTTAGAAATGAGAAATGCAATTCTTATTGCATTTACTACCCTCTACTGTCTGTTACCAAATAATGAGATCATTTCAGATTTTTACAGAGCAGATATAACAAATCAGAAATAAATGTAATACAGTTCTTGTAAAAAGTGTGTTTGCAGACTTTTTAGAGACATAAATACAATCCAATAATAGATCCTTACTCTATTTTAAATAAAGAAATCTAAACCAACACAAAATGTGATGGCATATTTCATTAATTCATTTATTATTTTATAAAATTCCACTTATTACAACAAAACTTGTGTCTTTAATCATACATTGTCATATGAACAACCAGTCAGTAACTGCACTGCTTGATTTAATAGAGACACAGGTCATCATTAAATAAACACTAACCATTCCAGAGACAGTTTAGACTGTGTTTTGCAGCTTAATGTTGTACTTCAGGCTTGTGAGACTTCAACAGTTCTTATTTAATTTCATCAGTATAAGATTACTTGTATACTGGAAGGCTGTATGTTTTGCGCTGTAGATTCAAAAGAACCAGCTCATTAGAATGGTTCTTTCGGGATCGGACTATACCGGAAGCACCATATGTTTTGCATTGTTGATTCAAAAGAACCGGCTCCTTTGAATAATTATTTTGGGAATCTTACTGTACCGGAAGTGCATATTTTTCGCGCTTTAAAAAGAGCCGGCTCAAAACTCATTTGATTGGGAGTTAAAAGCACTGGTAAAACTGTGTGTTTTTTACGCTGTAGAGTCAGTAGAGGGCAGCGCTGCTGCAGAGATGCGCTGCTACAAACACTGTCAGAGTATTGTTCCAGCCACATCGGCAGAAAACTGCATGCTGGAGAACCGTTAATGGAACCAAAAGTCATGAAGATCATATGATTCTGGTATTTTTTAAAGAATGGAACCAGTTCTGAACAAGAACCGGTTCTCGGTTCCCAACCCTACACGTAATTTAACTCAATGTACAATAAAAATAGGTCTACACACAAGCCTGATGGGCTTCCTGTGTAATGAAGGGTGAGTCCCCATTCAGTGAATGAAATTGGACAATATAAATGTGTCCGTTTCTCCCCTGTTTGCCCTTTGCTCAGTATAGGGATGAGTGCACACCTTGAACGCCCGACAACCAGAATATGGTGTTGTTTTCCCCCGCAACTTACTCTGGGGAGTGAACATTAAAAACACACTTCCCGAATTCAGCCCCTGTCTCCATCACCAAGGGTCTCAAGACATTCATAACATAATTCAATGTTCATCAAGAACAAGTGTACACAAAACACACAGTGAACGTAATCATCACACGTTGTCCCCCCATGAAGAATACTGGGGCCGTTGTGACGAACCAGTTTTCTCAAATAAACATTCCCACAACTGTTCACACACTCTTCCCCATTCAAAATACCAGGGAAAAGGTTTATTCTGTCAGCGTCCCTGCTGTAAATGAATTTCAGGGCACCTGAATATGCCTGAATACAATAAAGGCAGAAACATTATTAAATCCCATTCAACCAGCCACAATAGTAGAGGCAATAAGGCACACCTCTGCTGTGCCGCTGGTTGTGGGGCAGTCGTCAAAAGTAAGCCAAGCATGCCATTGAGTGGTTACATGTCATGCTACAGGCGAGAGCCATTCATTAATTCCTCTGTCTGCCCGTCTACTCTCTTGGCAGCAGTTGCAGGGTGTTTCGAACTGGGTACTTCGAACAATAGAGCATGGATATATCATTCAGTTCAGGCGGGCACCGCCAGTATTCAATGGGGTTGTTCCGATAGACGTCTCTGTTCGGGAAGCCCCATTTTATTCGAGAAATTCACATTCTCTTAGAAAAAGGGGCAATAGAGGAGATTCCCACTTCTTATTTTCTGGTCCCAAAAACACTGCAGCTTGCGTCCCATTCTGGATTTGAGACGTTTGAATTTCATTCTAATGAAATGTCAATTCAGAATGCTGATGCAGAAACAAATAATGTCACAAGTGCAGCCGTGGGACTGGTTTGTGACAATAGATTTGAAGGACACTTATTTCCATATTCAGATAAAAAAAATAACAGCCGTTCACGGCATCCGCTGTCATTCCCCTGGGCATGTTGCATGCGAGACCTTTTCAGTGCTGGATAAACTCCACAAAGGGACTTCAACCACTGAAGCATGCGCTTCGCCCCTTCAGAGTGACACATGGGTGCTACCAAACTCTGCTGCCATGGAAACGGACCTGGCTTCTGATGTCGGGCATTCCGTTGGGACAGGTGTGTCGCCACAAGGTGATAATGACAGACGCCTCCTCCACAGGTTGGGGCGCTGTACACAAAGGTCGTCCAGCCTATGGAGTCTGGACGGGCCAGCGACAATATTGGATTTTGCGCCAGTTTATTCAAAAGTTGTGTTAAGCCTCGTTTGGGCTATTTGCCCAAAGTTATTTTTACGTTGTTTTGCTAGCACACCATTAATTTTCGGGCTTTCCCTCCTCCCCCATTCGGAGGAGCATGAAAGGTTACATATGCTTTGCCCAGTTCGGACGCTGCAAGTTTATGTTGACCGTACTAGCCAATGGCTAGTCAGAACAGTTGTTTGTGTGCTTTGGTGGCTGCAACAGAGGTGTTTCAGTGTCCAAGAAAAGATTGTCTCATTGGCTTATTGATGCAATTTCGAGTGCTTACGAAGCACGCAATTTACCTGAACTATCTTCAGGTATTTGAGCCCATTCTATGAGGAGCATGGCATCCTCATAGGCTTTGGTTAGAGGTGAGTCCTTGGAGGACATTTTTATGGCAGCAGGGTGGTACTCTCCACATACATTTGTAAGATTTTATAATCTGGACGAGGGATTGACTCCTGTTCCCAGGTTCTCTCTGTTGTAACAGGAGTAAATTCATAATTCCTTTTTTATTTAGGCGCTTTAGCTCATTTGTGCGCCGCTATGCTGGATGCTTGCCACACGGGCTTAGACAGTTGATTACAGCTGCCTATATGGAGCCCGTGATGTAGCTCCCTAGGGGACGTCCCTTAAGCGTCATCAGCCAATAAATTGGCATGATTGTATAAGGGCTTCAGACCATGTAACACTCGGATGGTGTCCCATAGTGATCATACGCAGTGTCTTTTTTTCCCCTCATGGAACCAAGGTTTCATATGTAACCAAGACGTTCTATGCTGGCATCAAATGTCTGAAATGATTTATTTCTATACTTTGTTTATCAAGCATTCCACAGCATGAACCCGCCTGGACCAGCATGGATATTCCTACTGGTCTAAGTTGTTTTTTTGTTTTTGTTTTTGTTTGTTTGTTTGTTTTTTAAGCAGGGATGTGCACTGTTTTTAATTGCTTAATGACTTTTTTATTTAAGAAGACATTATTCTAATTGTAAAACATACTGTACAAAACATTTTTTTTTTTTAAATATCTGATTGTTTTTGATAAAATCTGTTTTCTTTCTCTCTTCCAGGTCTGCCAAATAGTGTTGGTCCAGTTAGTAAGTAAACAAATTCATAGCTCTAAATCAACAGGAAGTGTGTGGTGCACAGTTTTGCTTCTCACTTCCCCACAAGTCTACTTCTGGTTTAACTTCCATTTCTGATTTTGTATCAACACCAACTGATATAAACTATGTGACAACACATGACTGGTTTTTAAGTAAATTATAACACGGTCAGTTAAGCTATTTCCGGAAAATGACAATATTGCTTTGGGCCGTACTGAGGGTGGTGGGCAGACTAATTCAAATGCTGAACCAGGCTTGAAAGGCTGATGCTTCACATGCATAAAGAATACTACTGTTTTGTTTTGTTTTTTTGTTTTTCATAATATGTATTTTATATAAATGACTTTTCAGCTTTTTAAGTTCAGTACCTCTCTAGAAGCAGAAAGAGGAAAATATCATTTTTATATCAGAAATGCAGGTCTGTTATTATCTGGTCCTGCCAGAGGCCTTGTGAGCCATTAGACAGATAGAGTTACAGGAGCTGGGAGGGAGAATAGGAAAACTGGAGCCACAGAGACATTGAACAACCCAGAATGCATGTAGAACCCTGAATGTTTTTCCACATGCATCACTTTTCCTGGGTCCAGGACAAATATACACCTTTACTGTTTGGATAAATTGTATGCACTTTGTAACATATCATAGATTAATGCAATAATACAGCACAAATCAAATGTTCAATAATTAAATTTAAATTATTAGCAAGTAAAGTCTAATTTACAACTGTTAATTTCTATTGAAAATAAATCAGTTGGGTCACAAAAGGTATTAAATTATAGTACTAAAAGTAATGCATTTAATCAGAAATGAATGTCAGACCAAGTGGACACCCCCCACCCCTTTCCTGAAGTGTGTTTTTTGTTTGGCTGTATAGCATGGCCTGTGCTGCATCATCTCTGCATGTGCTTGCTCCATTGTTTCTTATTCAGATGTCAAACCACCCTCCAACATGCTGTACCATGAACATACATTCACTATCCCTCATGGTGAATTTATTACTCCTCCAGCCAGAACGACACAAAGAGGAGACATTCACAATGCCGCCAGGGTCCCGAACAGCTTTTCTGAGATGTTTCTTTAACATCAAAACAGAAATGAATCCATAAAAACTGTCCTCTGACCATGACTATAGCAATTACTAATATTGTGCTCTCCCCTTTTACAAAAACTACAGAGAGATAGAGCGAGAGCGAGAGAGAGCTTGTAAAAAGTGACCTTGAGGTTGGAGATGTCATACCCGAGCCTGAAAAAGAAAACACAAAAGTTTTCTCAGAGTTGCTTGAGGGTAATTGAATTCTTTATTGACTTTTCGCAAATCTATTCCAAGTTTATTAAGCCTGCCAGAATTGCCCTAATGCAGGCATTAGAGCAAAATTTATATTTTAAGATGAGAGTTTAGCTGTACAGGTTTCCATTTCATTACTGGGATGGCACTGATTAAAGACTGTCACTTCTCATTTATCTCACCTTTATCCAAATTTTCACTAACAAACACATTAATGAAGAGCAGATGCGATGAGCATCAGACCTGATCACTTGTTAATACTGAACACATTTTATATCACTAATAAAGCTCTCATTGTGGTCCTGTGGGTAGCATGATGCTGGCTCTTGATTGTGTCAGTGTCATGTAATATAACAAGAGAGGACAGCTGAATTTGTCCATAATTTTAAAGGCAGATCTCTTCCAAGCCAATAATGGCTCCACTGGTTGCCTATTGTTGAATGCCCATTCTCTGTGTCTCACTGGAAAAAAAAAATATATATATATATATAATAATAAAAAATTGACAAAACTTCCATAAAAAGGGCTGTGAAAAAGAAACAGTGCTTCTCTGATTATTAGATTAGTTTGATGAACAGATGGGTCCAGATTGTGCACTTAATGCTTTGGCACTTTTACAATATTTGTGTTTGTTTTGAAGGATTTATTAGTTTACAAACTAAATCTAAAGTCTCATCACTTCTGGAAATAATTGTAAAAAAATATATGTTTGGGGGGGCTTTTAACAAGATTTATTGACAAAACAACAACAACAACAACATATTCTTCAATTGATGAGGTAATAGGCAGTAACTAATCTAAAGAAAGAGAAACACTTCACCCTTAATAATGTTGACACATCCTCAACTCACATTATATTATTAATCTTACAAGAATAATTATTTTAAAAATGTATTTGTCATCTTTAATTTCTATCATAAAATATTATCGGAGCTTGAACTGAAAACTCATAGTAATGTGAATGGAATTCCGGAAATCACATGGAAAAAAATAGTTATTTCTCTCAATGTGATTGGATAAAGAGGCCATTTCATAATAGGTCTATAAGATGGGTATCCCTCTGTCAGTATCTTGCGTGTGCATGCATTCTGAGTCCCCAACCACCTGGTGAAAAAAAAAAAAAAAACCTATGGTGTTATCAAATTCATGGACGTGTCCTCACTGGAATTCCTGCACCCTGTTCTTGTTTCACATTCCCACACACTTGAGGTCAACCACGAAGCAGCACATAAGGGACACAACCATATATGTGTTGGACAGAAGGAGCATTTGGTTTGGTCTTCTCGCTTTAGTGCTGCCTCTGAGATTGACAAGAGACTGCTCCATTCCCAGCCGTAATATTTCCGCCTCCTAGGAAATAATGAATTGTATGTAATTATGAGGATATTCCCATCAATTTATCACTTTGATTCTCAGTTTCAGACATGCATTTATGCTATTCTCACATCCAGAAACATACTTTAATTAATCACTGACTTAAAAATCAATATTGTAAAGATTACACGTGTGTGCACGTGTAACTGCACTGCACATCCTGCACTGCACAGTCCAGTGTCACTTTACTTCCAATAGACTGACATGTTTTCCTTTTATTTCTGTCAGCCTTCATTCCCATGTAATATAGAGTAAGCCACAAAACAGCTCAATTACATACAATCTCTGGACTATTGGTTGCTTGTTCTCATCGAGCATATCAGCTCAACTTTTTTATGACCTGATCTGGAGATGTGTGTAGCTGTTTATGTGTCCATGAGCCCATCCTGGACCTGTCTTAGTGCATCTGACATCCGACAGCCAGTGCATTCAATTAACTCCTGATTTCTCCTGCTTGCATGCAGTTCGGCAGAACATTTCATCTCTAGGTGTCGCTAACCGAAATCAAGGTAGGGTAAATTTTCAACTTGGATACAATTTCCTTTAAAATGACTCACAAATACTATTTTTAGGCTGCTATGAGTGAAGCAGATCCAACATAATGTAAGCTGGATGGCATCTACCTTATAGTCTTTTTTAAACGTTTGCTGTGTTATCCGAGTCTGACACATTCCAGATAGACAGTCTTTTTTTCTCCTTTTTTTCTCATTAACTTACAAGGTTCTGTCTGAAAGCAGCGAGATCCTTGAGTAATCTGCATTTCTAAAAAACAATGCTGAAGAAACAATCCTCCTTGCAAGCTGAACAGCTATAAAGATACACACATACAAATGACTTAAAGAATTATACCCTACATTTTTATTAGGCTTGGTGCTCATTTGGGCCCACTCAATCTTATACCATCCCGGCTGGGGTGAACTGAAGTTTTCATGGCTGATCAAGTTAACCCACTGCATAGATGAGAAAAGGCCTGAATAAACAGGGCTGCAGTTATACGGAATTGGTTGACAGAGGTCTTGGGTGTTAAGGTGGGCATTGGGGGTTGGAGGTTGATGAAGGACATGGTGCACATTGCACTATGAATTGATTTGTGACTGCATGATGAGCTGAAAACTGATTGTTCTGAGCCCTGTCATTCTGCTGTTGTGTGTGACTGGCAGTGGGAAGTAAGGATGTAAGCTTTATGAGCTCTCACGCAAGTAGCCTGGGAAGCTCAACAACTCTAATGCCAGCTGTGTATAGGGTGACCAGATGACCATGACAAAAAATCTAAACTTTTTTGGCAAAAACAGTATGCAATGTTCATACTGTCATTAAGAATTTCTGTTTGATTAAATAGTCATGTTTTTATTTAATTTATTTTGTTTGTTGTTTTTTGTCTTTTATTTTGTCCAGTAGCTCCTCAAGTTTCTTTGTCAACTGTTCCTTCTGTACAAGTTTCAAACAGTAAGAGAGGTAGGAGGACAATAATTCATATACTCTCACTACTGTGTTAGTGTATGCCATCCAAATTACAACCCCTCACCGCCACTCTTCCCTGAATGTATCCAGACTGAGCCCTGTATTAGAGGTCTGCATTCCCACGGAAATCCCACAGGACCTGTGGGACCGATTTGATTTCTTGCCACGCAGGATTAAATTTCTGAGTTGAAGGCAGTGGCGGGCAGTACGTCCATGAGTTGCGGGCGGGAGCGGGTGGCTAGAAAATAGCCTGAAAAATCAGATGTGGACATCTTTTTTTATTATTATTATTAATTAATGAATGCAAAAAGCAATAATTATTATTTTATTTTACAGCTAATTTAATTTCATAACAATAAGCAGAAAATGCAATGCAAAAATATGCACAGCACGTGCATCAAATTATCGAATATTTAAAACAATCTATGCAGATACTGTAGTCAACGGGGCTTTAGAAGAATGGCAGAGCAAAGCGAGGACACACTGTGTCATCAAAGGATGTGACATTCGGACTAGAAAATGGTCAGTTTAGTGTTAAGAAATCAACCTCATGCAAGTCAGGTCATCAAGTCAGGCATCACGTCACCATAGCAATAACAGAAAAAATTAAGTTTTGAGTTTTGTGTAAACTTGTCTATTTGTATGGCTTTTGCCCAATGTGGAAAACTAATCCGGGGTTGCAGTATCGAGAGCGGTCTGGAAGAAAATCACTGGGGCAGAGAGCGGGTGAACATGGAGAAAAATTCAGCTGGAGCGTTTGGGTGCATGATAGAAACTTGCGCTAATGGGCGGGTACGGGATGGAAAAAACAGTCCCTTGCAGACCTCTACCTTGTATTTCCAGTACTTGCATTGACCCGTCCCCTTCCTAGAGGCTGATTTTCCCTCTCCATTTGCATTGTGTCTTTTCCTCTTCATTGTTTTTATGATTACCTCGTTCCTGAATTGATATGTAAACTCTGTCCCATTCACTGACATGCCGAATGCTTTGGGGACACACTTCTTTAAAATTGTGAAGACAAAGATTCAACTTGATGACTCAGAGGGGAAGCATCAAATTCACTCTGTTGGGTTAAAGCATTGTATACAGTCAATCTTTTTGATCCAGGTTTGGATGAGAATATTGAATCTGATATAATTCCAAAGTGGCTGACATGCGAGAAGCCCTGTCTCTTTTATTGTTGGAGCAAGCCCTCTAAAACATTTTCCAGACAGAATGATTGACATATCCAGGCAGCTTTTGAGATCACTTTACAGGAGATATGTCTGTCTCACTCCTAAACTTGGGGGACAGGGGAAAAGGCTGCTGAGAAAGCCTGACCTCAATCCAGATCTTGATAATGAGAATCCCTCCATTTCTCCCAAAAGCCCAAGCATCCACTCTGGAGGGAATGGTGTGGAGGCATTATGAGCACTGCTGCCTGTCCATGACATGTGCAGGGCATGGATGAAGAAGATTTCCCAGACCTGTTGGGTTGGGGGCACTGGGCAGTTAGTTGACCAAGTCTCTGTGAGTTAGGGTGAACGCATCAGTTTGTTATGCAAAGAGCAGTGTCCAAACATTGAGATTCAGCTTCATGTCCTGGATAAACGTTGTTTGTTTCTTTGAAGACTTTTGGGATTTTTGGGGACTTTGTGCTATTTTTCATTTTGGAGCTGACAGAATCAATACTGAAAAAAATCTTTGTCTTTCATTTTATGGCAGTAGTTCTGTGGAGAGGATGCAGTTTGTGTACCCATTTTAGACATAAGAGGTTGTTATTTTGGGGGGAATAGAAAATTTAAGCCATTGTTTTATTCTCATGTTTCAAAGTTCCAGCTCCTTCAGTGCACCTTTCCATAATTTATTTCAGACAACTCCCCATGAGCAATAGATCAAAATACACGTGGATGTAAATTTCAAACTGCATGTGCACTCGCATTCTGCCAAGGTTGAAAATTACATCTGCTCGTGTTTTATTTGTACCCCGTCGTATCCATGTAACATTCCTGTTCTTATTTCCTCTCTATCACTGTGGTGTGCTCGAGGCAAACTCTCTAATAACAACACCGCTTCTCCATTCATCTTATGGTGATCTTACATCTAACACTGCTGGCTGCATCCATGACAGTGCCTGCCACCTTTCTGCTGTTTCAGACCATCCAAACCTCGCATGCCATGGTGCCCCTCTTCTGCAGCACTGCCGCAACTCGAACACACTTACCCTAAACACAGCCCCATCTCTCTCCCCTTTATGCAAGACTGTGAATGCTTCAGTCACTCCAATCGCTGCAGTTACATCGAGGTGCTAAACACCGTCATTTGCGTGAGCTGTAAGCACAACACTAGAGGGCAGCACTGCCAGCTGTGCAAGCTTGGATACTACCGCAATGCCTCAGCAGAGCTGGACGATGAGAATGTTTGCATAGGTCAGTCCTCCAGCACTCCCATCCACAAACATGGCTTATCACATATCGCACACTCCCCAAATCTGCCATCTGGCCTTCCCTTCTATTGCTCTATCATACTCCAACCCTTCCCTCCCTTCTGTGTGTTTGTCCATCCCTCTGTTGTCACCCGAGTCTCATCATGCATGCTTTTGTGCGTCAGCAAAATCACATCAATCCACATCTCTCCAGTTTTGACTGTGGGCAGACAAACAACCAACAAACTGGCACGTCAGGAATGTGACATGATGATCCATGGAAAATTATGACAGAACACATTGTAGAAAAAAAATTGTCCCCATCTTAATTAGTGTTATTTTTAATGTTTGATTGTACAAAGCCACAGCTTTACACTTCCATCTAAAGAGAGCAAAGAAATTGAGCGAGAGCAAAGATAGAGAGTGAGAGCAAAGATAGAATAAAGAAAATTACTAACTAAAAGACGGAAAAAAAGGAAAGAAAGAAAGAGAGAGAAAAATTCAGACAAGAAAGTCAGACAGGTGTCACAGTGAGGTAAAGGTGATGTCTGCCATCACACTTCTATAGTGAGATGTCTAGGAGGACTATCACCCACAATAAAAGGTGCCGCATGCTGCATATGTCACTCTAGAAAAGAGAAAGCGAGAGAGAAGGAACAGAGTGAGAGAGGCGTCTAGAGGCAGATCACGGCTTTGTGACTTACACATACATCTTTAGGTGTTACAGGTCACAGACTCTGACCTTCACCTCAACCTAGCAATATCTGTAGTCACAGGAGGGCCACAGAACTGTCAAAATATGTGAAAAGTGCATTGTGGGAGAGGTTTATGTTAGTGGTTTAGCAAAGCATTAATAATTGATAAGCATAAACGTATTTTGCTTTTAAATGAAATGTTTTTAAAAGCACCAGCTATAAAGCAAAGCCTAAAGGTTATATTCACATGTATAAAGAGTTCTTCTCAGCAGCTGTGGGTGTCTGAAAATAGTCCTTGCATTTATTTTGAATAGCTGAAGGAGCATTCCAAAGGAATGATTAGTGTTTCTCATCATAACAGTTTGGTATAAGAATCATACATGCCATTCCACAAGAGTTTAATGCTATGCAACCAAGTTCTTAAGAGAAACCACAAGTGAATTTATGAGATTCTTTTTTTTAATTTATTTTTTTATTGTAAGTTAATATTTAAAATGTTGCAATACATTATACCTCTCAGTAGCTCAAAATCTGCAGAAGTTATTCGTCTTTTCTCTGTAGACATCCCGGAGATCCAGTTTTTGAATGGCTCTTGGTAGCACCATGAGAGGAACCAGACCCTGGTTAAGGATTTGGGTTTGTTGCCCAAATGTCATTAGGTCTAATGCTCTCCATGACCTGGAGAGAATCTGACGTCATAACAATTAAAGTCAACATGAAATTAGAATGAACCTCATTTATTTTCATAATAAACATTGTGCAGGATTCATTAGTGCATGTTATTCCAAAGGAAAAACATTTTTTTTCCCTAACTGTTCATTAAAGGTGCACTCAGTTTCTGTTCATGTCATCTTGGACTTACACTGACACCTAGGGGCATGGATGTAGCATTATTCAAACCCAATAGTTTTCAGTCAAAATGCCATTGGAGAAAGTCACTATTCACTGTCAGCTATAATTAATGTAATCCACAAGTGAAAGTGTCTGATAACAGGGCGGTTACTGAGATTGAGTGCTAGTCATGTGAGCTAGTCAGCTGGTCATGTGATCCTAACATGGCAGCCACCATGAGGGGACCCTCTCCACGTAGATTTAAACAGCTTTTTTTAGGTTACTCATATAACTGGAGTCTTTGTCTCATGTGAGTCTTTGATTTTGTATTCGTACATGTATATTTCAAAATTCATTTTTTTTTTTTTTAGGAGTAAAACTTTTTTTTTAATGAGAAAAAAAAAATACTGAGTGCACCTTTAAAATTGAATAATTGCTCTTACTCTGAAACCATTTTTTATTTGGCTGATATCACCTACAGAAGGCCAGTTAATGTTAACCAATAGCCAAATTGCTAAATTGCCTTAACCTTTAATATATTGAAATAATATATTGAACAAATAATGCTAGATTTGAAAAAGAAGCGTTATCATTGGGATACGTCACAATGCTCTTGATGGTGAACTAGACCTTCAGTCTCCACATCCTGGATTAAAAAGCCTTTTAAAAAGTGAATGGCGGTTGTGTTTCAGGATCCAATCAATTCAAGATGGATAAAATCTTCTGTCCTGTGTTATATCTTGTTGAAAATACTGTTTAATTTGGAAATATGTCACATTATGATACATAAATTATATGTTACATTATGATACGTAAATTATAAGTATTCAATTTTAATGCACTTGTGGATTGCAAATGGACTGGATAATCAGGACCCCTCCACCATGTTTCTGTCTTTTTGCTGTTTTGTATGTTTCTTCATGCCACAAATTTTGCAGTATATAAAAAGTTGTATTTTGTATTTTTATTTTTTTATTATTTTTTTTTTTTACAAGAAAATGATTATTCCGTACAATCATTCAGTAAAGGCAGTAAAGGTTTGCATCGCCCTGCATTTCTTGCATTATGGGACTTCCAAGAAGTTAAACATTCACAAGCTTACGTTTCCCATGCTAAAGTAAGTGCCATTGTCTCCATTTCCACTCTCCCTCACCTTTCCCAGCTAATGCTTCCCATTTTGTTACTTTGAAATGGTAGACGTGAGGTAAATATTCAGTTAAACTGCGGTTATAAATATGTCCTTTGTAGACTAGGAATGTGCATGGAGGCAGCAGAGGCCCATTTTGAGCCGAAAATGCTGTTTGTGTAGAAAACAGAGGGATATTATTCATGAGCTGATCTAAGAGGCTAAAGACCGCAGACCCCGTCTCTCCACTGTGTGTATGTGTGTGTCTTGTTTCTACAGACTGTAATTGTAATCCCTTTGGCTCAGACTCTGATCGCTGTAATGGCACAGGATATTGTAAATGTAAGGAGGGAGCGACAGGGGCTAAGTGCCACGAATGTCTGCCAGGATATTTGTGGGACAATGGCTGCAAATGTAAGTAGAACATCCACCCAATCTGCAGCTTCGGTCCCTTGCTATCTTTCTTTCACTCTCTCCCCATTCTCCCTCTCTTCCTCCTCTCTCTGTTTGAATGCAGCTTGGTTTGCCAAATCACTTGGAAAAGAACTTGGGACTGAGATGCATCAGAGGCTTAGTCACACCTGTTATACTTCCTTGTTAGTGGTTTAGCAGCAGATCAAATTTTTGAGGGTATTACCATCATTATTATTTTTTTATTATCATTGCTATAAGTTATATAATTATTATATAATTATTGTAGAATTTTCCTGAAGCACAGTGCTACGCAGTGTAAACAAATCTCGGTGGGATTTTATGCATGTGTATTTGCATTGATTCTAACCCAAGACCTGCGAGAATGTGCGCAGATGAAAGCAGACAGCTGAGCTAATATTTGGAGTTAGCAGAATGTTTGACAGCTATGCTAATACTGCGCTTTGTTTTCTGGCTGTTTGCTGTTATGGCCACACTGTAATGGCTGGTGCTTCTTTCTTGGCTTCAAGCATTGCAGTTAAAATAATCTGCAGGTCAAGCATTGATTTGTATTCTCTGGTATGTGCTTCGATGTGCTTCCAGCATCAAAGGTCAACATTTACCGAAGCCTCAGATAACACAAAGGGACGTTGAGTCAGAATGAACAGGAAGCTGTGTGTAATAATGTGAGATTCTGTAAATATGTGTATTTGAGTCCAGAGCTGCTTTGAATACAACAGCATGAGGCTGATTTATGCCACCTACGATAGTGTGAGAAGCAGAAATTCACACCCTCACCTAAGTCTAGATAAAAGTAAACCACAATGTTTGGTGCAACTGGTGACAAGTGTCAAATACTCCCTTTACAGTCTGTTCTGGGAGATGCACTAAAAAAAAGATAAAGAAACAAGATGTTAATGACTCACACCAGTAGTTTATACAGTATACATATCCATCTCCCACCAGCATGCAGAGGGTGCAAGCATTACCATGTAACTGTGGCCAATGGTATGCAAGATGATAAAGCACAATAACCATTTTAATTTGATGTTGTTATCAACTCAACAGCATTTTGTTGGATGTTCTAGACAAGGAATTTAAGCTAACATTCCTCTCATGATTGCAGAAAGTCCCAAAGGCCAAGACATCTGTGCAAAAGCATGAAATCTTAGGCTCTTTTCCCAGAATTCGTCCATCATACAGATTTTAGTGTGCAATTAAAGCTTAAATCTTTCTTCAAATAAGCATTTTCTTCCCAACTCACCATGCAATCACCGCTGTCCTCGATAAATATTATCCCTCTTATCAAAAGCAAACCCAATAAATTGCTCAATTTATTCTCTTATTAGGCTTTATTTAAATGCCAGCAAATTGTAAACATGCAGGATTGAAAGTGATCTATGCATGTTTTTCTTGCTCATGACACAAAACGAGAGCATCAACCTCCAAGAGCTATGAAAGGATCTTCTATTGCTCTCTTAAAATAGGTGCTCATATTTATTAGCTCAAAATGCCTTCCCAAGTATAGACTCTAGAGAGTGTGGTGTAGGCTATAGAGGTTAAACTGTTTGTAGGAATTGAGCGATGTGTTCTCATCCAACAGCAGAGTAAGGAGAGTAAATAGTTTCCATGCCCCCCCATCCCACCCCAGCATTGGAAGGTAAAGGTGTTTGTTAGCAGCCATAAAAGTCATAAATCAGTGATGGGGCTTTTCTTGCCTCAGCACATTTTCCTGGTCATCAGGGGGACATCAAACTGAGGAGACAGAAAGAGTTGAATACACAGGGTGAACCAAAAAGACCCAAACTCTTGAGAGATGCATTACCTCCAAAAACTGTGCCACTTTATAGTCTTTCTTCAGATGAGGCACAATAACACTCTTGCCAAAGCACACAGCTGTGGAAAAGGTAATCAATTCATTCGCTCTCTTTCCCTCAAAAGAGGAGTTAAAAACTCTTTCCAGAAACACAGTCCAATCAGTCGATATGTCCTACACTCGAGTTTAAAAAGAATTACATCTAGCCTATAAAGTAACATCTGGGCAACAGGCAGATTTAAGAGCACAAAAACTTAGATCCAGAAGCATTTAATCCGTGAAGCCCTTTTCTAAACAATATGCTTATTTTTATCTTATGATTCATTAATTATTTATTATTTCTAAAAGGGCAAGCTAGATAGGGTAAAAATGAGCTCATAGAAAGACATTTGATGGTATTATTATTAACGTCTTCTATGTTATGATTACATCTGAGGCCCAGGAGTAAAACATGCCAGTCTAATTTAATTTTTTATTACTTTAACCAGCTCACCACCAGATAACATGTAAAAGATTTTTAATATGGGAAGAGAGAGCATTAGAAAAAAGTAAATCACATTATTCCCCTACACTTACCAAACCGTGTTTGATAGGTAATTGTTCCAGGACCTGGACATTTCTTTACATTTGGATACTGATACTTACAAAGACCCTCATTCATAAACATGAGCGGAACTTATTTCTGTATGTCAAGCGTAAAACCATTATTAATTAAATTATTACTTGCGACAACTTATTTAAGAATTATGTTATGAACGATTTATACTCTAATGTGGTTTGCTTGTGTTTCATGAATGTGTTTATGAATTTTTATATCATAATGTACATCAGCCTTCTTGTGTCCCACTGGTACACCAGGAAAAGTCCTGACTCTCCTAATGGACAATCTGATCCTGGCAGTGTCTATCCAAGTGTAAAGAAATGTATGGGTTCTGAAACTACAGTCTAGGTGTTATTACCAACAAATATTATCATGTTCTATCTTCATGCCTGTTATTCAATGATAATCCAAATAGCTTGTTCGTCTTGAACGTACAATGTCTGAATGTTGTTTTGTGGTAGAGTGTGGGTTTTCACCATGCAGGGAACGATTGATCTGCACTGTAAAAAGACTCGGCAGTGATGAACATGGGGAATTATGGACACAAACAGGGGCTCATTTTTCCCTGACTCAACCATAAAGCCCGTATCCACACAGGAGATGGAGAGAGAGGCTGGTAACCATGTAGTTCGGCCAGCTCCCCAATCAGCCTGTTATGACTGCGAGAGTAACACCACCTCTCTCTATCATCCAGCTCTTCCTGTCAGCTCAGTCCATCCAAAAATAGCTCTGCGACAGTCATTAATATTGCCTTGTTGAACCGTTACACAGCAGTTGATCAGAGTGGTCAGAGTTTGTTACTTAAATAATTATTTTCTAATGAGCAGGTTTACAGTGTTTTTCCAGCTTTCACAAAAATGGGCATGGCGTGTTCATCAGTTTTTAATTTGTCTCTCTTGGTTTGTTAGTTTGCACTGGAATTTGTTTGCCTGCAGCTTGCTCAACAGCTTGCGTCCAAAGGGAGCACGTCTGGCCTTGGTGTCCCTCTTGTTAAATGTACCAATGCCTGAAACGCTGATCCACCTGAGCGGGCAGTAGCACCATCACAGGAGGCAAAACTCACGTCATTGTCAGGGATTTGTAGAAAATCACGTGAATGAGTGTTAAGGAGTTCAGGTTAATGGCAGTGCTGAGGTCCCTTGAGACAGACATATTCTTGATTTTTTTAAAAACCCAACAAAACAAAACATATTCTTATGACAACAGGTGAAATCGTAAAATGTCGTGCGACTTGGCTCATATTAATAGGTATAAATTTATGTCCATAGAAACCAACAAAATTAATTTCAAATTTATTAAAAACAAGTTTATTTTAAGAAAGGAAATGTCTCTTAACAAGTTTGATTACTCATTCCATATTTATTTATGCAATGCAAATGACTGATGTATGTCATTAACCTGTTATATGCTTCCTTTGTTGCATTTCAAACCTTGATGTTTTCCGCCGTCCGTGGTACACAAATGTTTATTTTCCAATAAAAATCATCGTTAAATAATAGTTAGGTTTAGGCTTTGGCTAAGAGTTTAGACCTTATGCTTAGATTTAGGTTTGGGCTAGGGGTTAAACATTGTTTGTTGGTTCTTTTATTTTTCCCTATGTGATTAATAGTCATACAGTTTTGTATGAGTCAACTTTTGATTTGGCCTTCTCATACAATTGTTAAGACTTGTCAAGAGACTGGGTTGAAAGAAACACTTTAAAGCCCAGAGATATTTATTATTATTATTATTATTACATTATATGCAAACATTTTGTATGATTATACAGTTATATATAAAGGGCACTTTATTAATGGAAATGGAAGAGAAAATTGATGACCAAGGAGCAAGGATGCCAAGTAAATATTTTAAATGTGTGTATTCAAAGCTTTCAAAGCAAAGAGTTCAATTATCTATGCAACTAATTTTCAATCAATATTTTTCACTTATGACTTTCTATTAATAATGATATTAAGTTTACTACTTGTGCTGCATTTCAATCAATACTTTGCCTGAACTTTGTATTGACTATTTATGTCTATTTTCAGCATTATATGAATATATGATATCTCATCCTAGAGCGCTATGTAATCATAGAAGTGTTCATACTTGTTTGGCTGTGTGTGTGTCTTCTACTTACCCTCTTCCTCTCATTGCCACAGCCCGGGTGTGTGACAACGAGCTTCTGCGTTGCCAAAATGGTGGCGTATGCGTGAACAACGTCCGTTGTCAGTGTCCTCTAGCATACACCGGCCTGCTGTGTGAGAAACCCCGGTGTGAGAACGAGCCAGGGGGTTGTGGCGACTCAGACTCGGGCCAGGCCTCTCACCGCCCCCCTGCGCTGATTCTGCTTTTGCTGCTGTCCGCCCTGGGTCCCGTACTGCTCGTAGAGATCTGCTGGATGACAGTCCTTTGAGAGGCAGATCTCCAAATATCCAGCTTTTTCTGTATGAGCAGCGCACCAGACCCACCGACACTCGGCTGGCCATGTGGAATGTGCCCAAATATCAAAGTGAAATTTGAGAGGATTACAGACGAAATACAATAAATAAATATGTCAATAAAAATAGTATTTATACAAATTGATTACATATAAAAGTCTAAAAGTAAAAAAAAAAAAAAAAAAAATTGTTTATAGAATTTACCTGAGCATATGCTTCATGAAGCAAATAAGAGGAAGTAGAGACATGAACTAAGCCATAGATACTCACTCCCCTACCAGAAAGAGCGTGAAAGGGAGCGGAGCGGACAGACTCATCCCTTTCCTCCCTTTATCACCACGGCACCAGGAGCTGTGTTCTGCCAGCGGCATGTACAAGTAAAGCAGGCTGCCGCCCTCACCTGAGCCATTTTGGGTATCATGTTGGCTAGACTGCTTTCAGCTATTTTGAAACTGAGCAATGGGGAAACTGTCTGGATTATGTGAACTAAAAAATAAAAACAACATAAAAATAAAGATAGCAGTATTAATGAAGAGAGAGACTCATGGAAAGAAACAAAAGCATTCTTTGCTGTCAGTGCATTGTGGATGTAAGGGAATCTATTCATACTGTCACATCTGATCTGCTTTCGAAATTGAGCTTGTCCCACCAACACCACCACCACACCCAAACCCAACTCCACCTTGACCCAATCCCCCCCCAAAAAACAAAAAACTTTAGAGTGTCCTTTGTGTCAAGAGCCCGTCCCTCTTCAACCCTGTGCTTTTGGGAATGTTATTCTGTAACCCTTGCTGGTTGAATTATATAATTTTTTTAACTTTTTTTTCTTTTTGTTCTGCGTGATGTTAGTCACACTCATGTGGTACACCCCCCCCCCCATTCCCACACCCCAAGAAATATTATTAAAAAAACCCATAACATTTCAAATGTGACAGACTGCTGAGGCCACAGTGAAATATGTATGTTTTCACCCAAACAGATGAAGTGCTTAGACAGTCATCAGTGTATTTAATTTTTGTATTAATACAGAAGTTATTTTCTTGACAGAGTAAAAATAATGTAGAACATATACTTTTTTGTATTATTGCTGAAATGTGTTTAAGGGCAACATTTTAGTGCATTCAATCAAGGTGCAAAACATCTGAGGTTTCATTTTTTTTTTTTTTTTTAGTTGGATTGTATGTTTTCCTAAAGTATATTGACAACGTGCTGGCATCAAAGAATATCAGTTTACATACAGTATATATACTGAAGTGTAAAAAAAGAAAATCACACCAAAGGACATTCTAAATGTTTTCTTGTTGCTTTAACACTAAAATTTAAGTGAATAAAACTTTAAAAAATACTTTATGTTGCTGTGTTATACTGTTTTGTATCTCTTTTTATTTCAAAATTGTGGTGAATATAAATGAGAAGTTTGTTTCTGCATTGAAAACACAAAATGTCTAACATGCATATAAATTGCATACTTTGCAGAACAGTGGAAAATGCTTTAAGCCTCAGAATTTTTTGCACACCATTTATCTTGAATTCAATACAGTAATGATTTGTTTCAGGGAAACGCATTATCGGAAGGGCAAAATTAAATATTAACAGCCATTGATTTCTCTTTGAGAGCCTGTTTTATGGAGTTGGTCTTGCATGTGAGTAAACTGCCCATCTATCGCTCAGTCTTGTTTTAAACAGAAACTTTAACAGCCGTTTTCACGATTATAGACTGTAGTGACAACACAGGCCTGCTAAATGATTCATTTTCTAAGGAGAAGCCTCTCCTCTGCTACAGTTCATTAGTAACTGGATACTGATTTATGAATCCATGTATTTCGTTTCTGTGTGTTTGCTTAGGAAAAAGGAAATGTTGTTTTAGATATGTTTTTATGTTATGTTTATAAACCACAATTCTATTTAATATTTCATCTTGAAATGGTGACCAAATAACCAGTAACCAGGCTGTTTTCAATTATGTTGGGATGCCACTTTAGGAAACTGATAGCACAATATATATTTTTAGAGATCTTTTACTTATTAACAATGATCTGCAATTGGTTATAGAAAACTAAATTTGTCATCTTTAGTCTGACTCTTGGTAAAGAATAACCAATGTTGAGCTCTGTGTCTCCCCTGACTGTTGTTCAGTCTGTTCTTAGCCAGAGGAGATCAGCAGCTCCCTTATTAGTGCTTGATGTCAGCCTGGGACATGAGGTGCTGTGATGAGGAGGTGCCAACAGGGCATATGGATCAGGGCCTGTGGCATAGGAGAAAATAACTCAGTATGGCTAGAGTAAAGTTCTGATGAGCAGTCTGCAGACCAAATACAGTAACTTGCATCTTTATAACAGAGGAATAGTTGGCCCCAGTACGATTTTTTATCCAGCCTCCGCCCACCTCATTCATGCAGCTGAGAAGAGGAGCCCTCTGGTTTTATACAGTTTTAGGCTAATAATCTCTTTGGATGTGCTATAGAGTGCAACAGTACCTGCCCACTTTTTTAGCCGCCTTGGTTCCGGTAGTATTTTTCCCATTTATTTATTTTTTTTACATTTTCAGTAGGGATTTCTGTAAGATTTCTAAGCCATGAACCAAGCCAACCAGCTCCAAAGTGAATCACATTACAAACATTGATTTGAAGTGAAAAAGTATTTGAAAATCGGACAAAACAATTACGGTAAATGACTGTGACTTTCCTCAAGGAATGAATTACAATACCATGAAGCATTGTGAATTAAATCATTGAATTAAAAACAATAACCAAAATGAAACCTATTATTTAGTTTTATTAAGTTGTTGATAATAAGAATAGGAACAATATACTTTAATTGTATTGGAAAATGTTAAGTTATACAACTATAAACAGTATAAGTTGTTTGAGAATATTACTGTAGCTGACCGACTCGTTTGCGTCATTCACCGTGCATCATTGGAGTGGGGGAGGTTTGTTTGCTGCTATTTTCTGATTGGTGGATCTTTTCTCTTGAGCAGCAAGGCAGCTCTTAACCAGAAATTGCACTGTTAAACATTGCAAACATTTATTTTATTTTTTTTAATAAAATGACTGATGTTTCAACAGGGGCATATACCATCGATTGACAACCTCAGACCTTACCAGAGGTCTGCATTTAAATGTTTATAAGTTATCATTCAAAATGTATTAATTTATGGAGAAAATGAATGGAATTTTTACTTCTAGACCTAGAATGTTGTGCTTTATTAAGTATATGGCCCTACAGTCACACTAACAAAAATTGAATGACTGTGCCCAATTTCAGATGCAATAAAGTAAGCTGAATAATAGTTTTAGAAAGGCTGTTGTTTGTGTTTGGTTTCATATTTGCAATTAATTTGAAATTGTTTGAAATTTCTTTAAAAGAATACATGGGTAGCTGACACGAATATTCACGCAATGACAGCAGTGCCCTGTGGTGTGACATCCTATACCCTATATAAAACTGTTTTAAAAAGACATTTGTTTGTAATCCTTGTATAATTATCATAAAAGTGTGTTGTTGTTGTTTTTGTTTTTTTTACCTCATACTAATTAAATGACTATATGGCATTTTTATACTTTTAACAAATAATTTCTCACACTGCAGGTCTATTAAATTAAAGTACCCAAAATATATGCTTTAAGCAAATATATACATTTTAACCTAAAGTCCTGATGATGTAAAATACATTTTAAGGACACGATATTGGTGAACTACACAAACAGAATAACTTGACAAGAGAGTGTCCAGAGACCCAAATGCATGCTTTTGTTTTCATCTTATATTTGTTCCCTGGCCAATTAACTAAGTGGTAGAGAGTGTGTACATGTGTGCTGTATTGGTTCAGAGCTTCAACCTTGTCTTTATCAAGGCAGACATATGCTACACTGACAAAGAGAATAAACAATCCAGTGTATGTACTCGGCAAATCCACTGTGTATTCAACAAAATTTGTGAACCAGTCCAACAGCAGTCTCAGCCAAAATCAGCAGCATCATTTCCATCATGCACTCCTGTTTATTGGAGGAAAGGATATTCCTTATTGTTTTCTATAGAGATCTTTGCCAGTAAGTGTTTTTCATTCTGCATTTCTCCCTGCTTTTCTTTTTTCTTCTACTTCTTAAAACAATGTGTCAAAATATACTTTGCATCTGGAGTTAATACTGCCCTTGAAAAAGGCAGTCTATTTATTTTTAAATCAGCTTTTCCATTTGTTAGGTAGTTCAGCTTCAGTAAACGTGGATGTTTTGTTTTTTTACTACAGGCACATCAGCTTTTCTATTGATAATGTGAATGAAAAACGGAGTTGACTGATCTCAGCAGCTTACTGTTTGATTACTGGATGTGACTTTTAAACATTTTGCAGGTAATTTTTCACTTTTTCAGGTAATATCACAATGGTACTAGAAATGTATCTATTATTATTTGTACTGATGTCATACATACTTTATAATAACTGTATTGCACCAAGAAAGAATTCAGAAGGACACAACAATCCTGTTGCTAACCACTGAAGACTATACGATTCTGGAACGACCCCTTTGATGTGATAATGTCACGAAACAGCAACACAGAGGAAAAGTGAACCAAGGTTACCTACAGTAGATTTAAGAACTGCCTGAACACAGACAACGGATGGGCTTCGGTAAGATCATTATCCACCATTCAGAGTCTCTCTTTTCTTCCCACAACAAAAGCTCGAATTTGGCTGTGCATCTGAGCCCTTCTCCTGAAGGAGTAATGGTGATATAGTTCCCTGTGCCATTAATGGGAAAACCTCTGCAAAAAACATTGGCAACCATGTACTATTAAATGGGAGAAAACACTGCGTTTTGGTATTTGGCTGCATGAGGACATTCATTAGTCAGATTCAATAGAATGGAGAGTCTCCATTGTGCAAAGAGCTTCTGTAGCACAAAGCAATACGTGACTTCATGTTAGCACGCTAAAGGTAAAATATTTCAATGTAGTATAGCACAGTGAACGTATGGCACATGCGTCAATGGAACAGCATCGGAGAATCCTGAAGGTCACACCATTGTGGAAATGTAAATCAGTTTTTGAGATTGTATGGCATGAAATTCACAAGTGTTATGAATAATATCTGAGTTGTAGCATCATGAAGAATATTATTAAAATAAAGAAAAAATTTAATAAAACAATGGGGAAGATCACAAATGTTTTGAATGTTGAGTCACTTTTCACCAGAAACATATTTTCAGTTTTATGCACTTGGGAAAAAAGGAAAGCATTGAAATCTGGGTCATCAAACTCATTTAAGGTTGTGAACTGAACTGGACTGGATTAAGCGCCATCATAAGCGGACTGAAATTTTAGAAAAACAAAACACGATTTTTATTTTTATAATTTTTTTAATATCATGCACTGCAATCAAAATAATGTATTTACAAAAAACCTGTGTTGCAAATGTGTTTCTTTAACTTTGCCTTCACTTTATCATATAACAAAACAAATAAAATGTTGTTTAACAAAACTTAATTTTGTGTCATGACAGACATGACCAAAAGTAAAGATTTGCAGTTGCAGTCAGATGTTTATTCAGTAACCACTTTCTGATTCAGTGAGTTTATTCAGTGAAGAATTCATCAGACTTGTACACACATGCAGCGACTTCCAGCGACAAAGCGACTAGTTCTCATTTATTTTCAAGTAGATCTGGCAACACGAGCGACGGTGACCACAGGCGACTAGATGTGGGCGTGGCAAGCGACACACAAAGTTGAGAAAAGTTTAACTTTATAGCTTTAAAACTTTTCAAATGAGGAGTGACTTTCAAGAGAAGGGTATAGCTGCAGGCATTTCTCCAAAAAGGGGTGGTCGCTCCAAATTGCCATTGAAGATATAGGGAGCCCCTTACCTAACCCTTTCCCTAACCTTAACCGTGAGTGGATGTGACGCTCCCTTTTAGAGATGGTGCAACCCCCTTTTGGAGTAACCCCATCCTCTTTTGGAGATTCTGCCCCCATTTGGAGGCCTCTGGCCTGCAGCTATACCTACTTGACTTTCAGGAGCGACAACCAATAGGAGTGAAGAGGGTATCAGTGGCGCCCACGTCACCAGTCTCCTTTGAGATAATGGAGTTGAGTGCAGGCAAGACAGAGGAGAAGTTTCTGTGAGCGATTCCACTGTTTGATTTGTCTGTAACCACATACATGAATATATATATATATATACACATTTTGTATTTATTTTTGTATTTATTTTAATAACTGTGGAAAAGAAATTGTCGGCAGTCTGAGTGACTTTGATTCGTACATTTGATAGATCGTTCATCTCATTAATGAAATTATGCATTGAGCACTGCTGCTGTTCAAATTAAAACACCATCCCCTGTAGAATGTTCCTTTTTAGGAACAAATGTTTTTTTATAATTTTCCTTGTCAATTTAGAATGGTATCTTAGTTTTACTGGCAAAATGCCTCAATTGTGTTCAGATTTTCAAAAGATATATCCAGACGTGCAGTCCACCAATAATGTTAGAGTGACAGCAGTAGGAACGCCCACTAGCAACTTCACAGTACAGAGAATAGCGACACAAAGCGATAAAGACGCTGCATGTGTGTATGTGGCGTAACTCGTAAATTAATGGGTCATTTGGAGCGATTCATGAAAAGAACATGCTCGTAAGATTCAGTTGTTTGTGAATATGATTACACACTGTTTTTGAGCAAACACAACACAACAGAAAGACATGTTTTTGGTGTTATTTCACAGTACATGCTTTTTATGTCATCACATTTAATTCAGACTATATATTTTTTTTCTGCCATGACATCATTACATGATAGGCGTAAAACTTTAAGTGGGGAAAATCACTTAGTACACCCTTAAAGAGTATTTAAATGGTAATCTAGCATGATTTTTATTAAAATCTAGTTCAATTATCTATAGTGCTATCATTACTGATGATTTTTTGGTGAAACAGCCTGGAATGCTGCACATGTTCTACCCTTAATGGTTTACATTAATTATAGCCTAGATTATTCACCACAAATTCATTAAGCCACTGACCTCCATGTGGCAAATGCATACAAATAAAAATATTCCCTGGCACGGACCTATCCCTGGGGCAGAGGCAGGTGTATTACTGAAGATTATTCTTGCCATTTTCCAAGTTTTTCACACCTCTCCAGAATACAAAACTCAGTCAGAGATCCAAATATACAATAAAATATATTGCTGTGTATCATTCTCTCTCTGTCTCAGAGGCATACAAACAAACACACACACACACACACACACACACACACACACACACACACACACACACACACACACACACTGACACCATCAGCAGCATTGCTGAAGCATATTTTCTCTGGCAGTGGGGAAATAGACTTCTTTTGCAGCATGGCCAAGATAAACTAAAGATGTAATGCATTATTTAGACCTACGGCATGCCCTTTCCAGCAGTAGATAAGCAAGAAGTGTAAACACCAGACACTGTGGATGTAATTTCAATGGATGGACACGCACATACAGACACACACACTCATAATTTTTAATAACAATGCAGTTTCCTCACATTTGGATCAGGGATAGGACTGTACAATTGAATACTCTTCTTACGCATAAACTACACATCTCAGCAGAGTAACTACTTTAATACTCAATCTGGTGGCCATATTTAAAGAACAAGGCATACCATTTCTCCCACTTAAACATACTGCCCCAATGCCAGACAACAAAACATGCTTGGCAAGCTGACATAGCCTACTGACGTGGCTCAGCTGATGATGGTAATTAAAGACATTTATATTTGCAATCTGCTTTCTATCAATGCCTTTATGCCTTTCACCTTTGCTGCAACACATGATATAGAAACATCATTGTAAACATCTTTAAAAAAGTGCAATATTCTAGTTGCTCCTCTTTATTTCAGTGCTTTTATCAGCTGTGCAATTAGTCAGACAGATTACTACGCTCATGGCTAAAGTGAACCAACAGAACTAAAGAAAGTGCTGCAACATGACTTCGATTGATTGTTCCAAGCTGCATGAAAAGAAAAAAAACAAAACAATGTGGGTTAATTTACATTATAAAAATTATTTGTGGACAAGCTACTCAACTAAGAAAAGCATTTGAACAAACTCCTAGCCCTAAACTAACCCTGACTGGAGATTTGCACAGGCCTTGAAATAAAGCCCAAACCTGACCGAAGTTGCTCACTCTTATTTATTCCAATTTAAATTGAGCAATAGGTTGTTTTTAAAGGTGCACTTAGTAATTTGTTCCCCATTAAAAAAAAGTTTTACTCCTAAATAAATGAATTGTAATTTTGAAACATATGTATAAAATCATGACTACTCACATGAGATGAGGACTCACATGAGATCAGTAACCTTACAAAAGCTGTTTTAATCTACATGGGGCATTTTAGAATCACATGATCAGCTGAATAATACGCCTCGGTCTTTCTACCTACGGGTATGAGGCCAGCGCGGCTAGCACTGGGGGCGATTTGGGGACCCCAATGGGATTGTCTCCGCCTGGTATCCCCCCGCGGACCTCCCATTCCCCAGCACGCTCGTCTGCTCGTCTGTCCAATCGGGCTTCCGAATGCATTCACCGGATCGTCTCATGGTGAGTCTATGTGCACCTATGCCCGCAAAGCGCTGCCACCTGGCGCGGACGCCCTAAGCTCCCGTCCAAGCCCTGTAGGCTCACGTCGCCCCTGACGGAAAATCTGTTGTTGCCTTTTTGTTTGATTGCGCCGCATGCCCAAGTGGCTGCGGTACCCAACAGTTCAGCAAAAGAGCGGCTTCCTTCCTCCCTGGGTCACATACCCGGTGTGCACGGTCGTCACCACGACTACCGTCCACGGGTTTTTTTCATGCAGGATTGGCGCTCCAATGGTGGCCTTTCCGCTCCTGAGTGCCCGGCTGTGGCACACAGCTTCCCCCGATGTGGCAGTCTCCACGGGTTACGGGACAGGCCTCTTCCTCCCCCGTCCCAAGCTGTTCTGGGGGTGGTCACAAGGAGCCAGGTAAGTGCTTCGATGTCCCTAGACTCAGCACGGCCATGACGTGGTGTGGCACCTCGAGCTCCGCCCCGCCACGAGGCCCCACTAGCCGGTACGTCCAACGACATTGTCCCCTTGGTCCCCTTTGCAGAACTTGGACGCATGGCTCAAGCTTTCCAATCTGTCGCGATGGCTGATCCGGACCTTCCGACTCGGCTACGCAATTCAGTTCGCCAGGCACCCGCCCAGGTTCAGCGGTATTCACTTCACCTCGGTCAAGAGCGAAAACGCTGCTACCTTGCACGCGGAGATCGTTACCCTCCTATGGAAGGGCGCGATAGAACCTGTCCCTCCAGCCGAGATGAAGTAGGGGTTTTACAGCCCCTACTTCATCGTACCAAAAAAAGGCGGTGGGTTGCGGCCAATCTTGGACCTGTGAGTACTGAACTGGGCCTTACACAGACTCCCATTCAAGATGCTGACACAAAAACGCATTCTGGCGAGCGTCCGGCATCAAGATTGGTTCATGGCAGTAGACCTGAAGGATGCGTACTTCCACGTCTCGATCCTTCCTCGACACAGACCCTTCCTGCGGTTTGCATTCAAGGGTCAGGCATATCAGTACAAAGTCCTCCCTTTCAGCCTGTCCCTGTCTCCTCGCGTCTTCACGAAGGTCGCAGAGGCTGCCCTTGCCCCATTAAGGGAGGTGGGCATTCGTATTCTCAGCTATCTCGACGACTGGCTAATCCTAGCTCACTCTCAAGACATGTTGTGCGCACACAGGGACCTGGTGCTCTCACACATGGCGTTCAAACAGAAAACAGCGGTTCCACTGAAACTTTTTCAGAGGCTCCTGGGGCATATGGCATCCTCGGCGGTGGCCACCCCGCTCGGGTTGATGCATATGAGGCCGCTTCAGCACTGCTCCAGACTCAAGTCCCGAGATGGGCATGGCACCACGGGACACATCGCGTGGTCATCACGCCGGTCTGTCACCGTCTTTTCAGCCCTTGGACCGACCTCTCGTTTCTATGGGCAGGTGTTCCTCTAGAACTGGTCTCCAGGCGCGTCGTTGCCATGACAGACGCCTCCAAAATGGGCTGGGGCGCTTCTGGCCGTTGATCCAGGGCAAGCACGTGTTAGTTCAGACAGACAAAACGGCAACGGTAGCATATGTCAACCACCAAGGCGGTCTGCGCTCTCATTGTATGTGACAACTCTCCCGCCGTCTCCTCCTCTGGAGTCAGCAGCACTTCAAGTCGCTGCGAGCCACTCACATCCTTGGCAACCTCAACACTACAGCAGATGCACTGTCATGGCAGGTTACCCTCAGGGGAGAGTGGAGACTCCACCCTCAGGTGGTCCAGCTGATTTGGAGTCAATTCGGACAGGCACGGCTGGACCTGTTCACCTCCCAAGAATCCTCCCACTGCCCACTCTGGTACGCCCTCACCAAAGCTCCCCTCGGCATAGACGCGCTGGCACACAGCTGGCCCCCTGGCCTACGCAAATATGCATTTCCCCCAGTGATCCTACTTGCACAGACCCTGTGCAAGGTCAGGGATGACAAGGAGCAGATCGTCCTGGTAGCACCCTACTGGCCCACCCAGACATGGTTCTCGGACCTCACGTTCCTCGCGACAGCTCCCCCCTGGCGAATTCCCCTGAGGAAGGACCTTCTTTCTCGCCATAGCAGCACACCACGACGCAGTTGATGGTAAGTCCTTAGGGAAGCACGACCTGCTCATCAGGTACCTAAGAGGCGCCAGGAGGCTGAATCCCTCCAGACCGCACCTCGTTCCCTCATGGGACCTCTCTGTAGTTCTTCAGGGTCTACAGAGAGCCCCCTTTGAGCCTTTGAAGTCAGCCGAGCTTAAGGCACTCTCCTTGAAGACTGCCCTCCTGACTGCGCTCACTTCCATCAAGAGGGTAGGAGACCTGCAAGCGTTCTCTGTCAGCGAAACATGCCTGGAGTTTGGTCCGGGTTACTCTCACGTGATCCTGAGACCCCGACCAGGCTATGTGCCCAAGCGCTGCCCCAGGAGGAAGCAGACTCAGCCCTGTCGTTGCTGTGTCTGGTGCACGCTTTACGCATCTATTTGGATTGCATGCAGAGCTTTAGAATCTCTGAGCAGCTCTTTGTCTGCTTTGGTGCACAGCAGAAAGGAAGCACTGTCTCCAAGCAGAGGATCGCCCACTGGCTCATTGACACCATAACTATAGCATATCTTGCCCAGGACATGCTGCCCCCGGTAGGGCTACGAGCCCATTCTACCAGGGGTATAGTGGCTTCCTAGGACCTGGCCAGAGGTGCCTCTCTAACAGACATTTGCAGAGCAGCGGGCTGGGCAACACTCAACACCTTTGCAAGGTTCTACAACCTCCGGGTGGAACCGGTTTCATCCCAGGTAGTGGCATGCAACACAAGCGAATAAGCCCGGGAGAGCCGGCCGGGTGTATCGCTTGCACGTAGCGCCTTTGAGCTGAAGACGTGCGCCATTAATTCCCAGTAGTGTTCACAAGTTTGTTCCCTGGTTGACTTCCTCTGAGCCCTGTGGCAGTCGAGTTTTCGGAGAGGTTCGCTGCCAGCCCAGTACACGTGCTAACTAAGAGTCCTGTTCTGGGGTAGGTGCTCCGCATGTGGCAGTTCCCTGTAAGGCTAACCCCATGCGATATATCTTCCGCTAATTCGTTTCCCTGTTGGCAAACTGCGTCTTCCTTGGGCAGAGCCCCTCTGCCCCAGTCTCCATGTTTGTAGTAACTCCTCCCGCATTGGGCAGGATCTACCTACGTATCCTTCCACTTAAATATCCCTCCCTCTCTTTGGGCGAGGTGTGGTCTCCGCTGTGTCTTCCCCTTGGGAGGGACACCCCCCAACTAGACCTGGTGGCCCAGTCGGATAATCCCCCTTCTTTTTTAGAGAGTGGAAAAAAGAGAAGGGGAAAAGAGGCCACGACTGGGTTAAGCCTGTCTCTATCTCTTGGGTAGTCGACTTGTCCCCATAAAGGGCCGTTCGACACTCATAAATATGTTGGGGGAGGTTACGTGTCGACCTGGTGTGCTGGCTTTGAGGCACACAGTTGTCTGCCCACCACACACCGCCAGTTCACGTAACACAGTTCAGCCAATTGTGGCGTTTCGTATAGGAACCCCTAGTGTCACTACATCGACACAACGTCAAGTGAGTGACAGATAGGGAACGTCATGGTTACTTGTTTAACCTCCGTTCCCTGATGGAGGGAACGAGACGTTGTGTCCCTCCTGCCACAACACTGAACTACCCGCTGAAATGGCCGGACCTTATATCTGCTCCTCAGCATAAAACCTTAATGAGTGGTTGCATACCAGCTCCTTTTATACCCGTATGTCCGGGGGAGTGGCATGCAAATACCACTTGCCAATTTTCATTGGCCTTTTATCAAAGACCAGAGGTGTCTCGGGCTCCCAAGAGTGACCCCTAGTGTCAATACATCGACACAACGTCTCGTTCCCTCCATCAGGGAATGGAGGTTACACAAGTAACCATGACATTTTCTTTCTAGTAGATTCTTTAAATCAGGCTGAAATTCTGTAGTGAGATGCATTTGTGATAAGAACAGTAACTCAAAATGTAAACATCCTATGTTTTGCACAAGTAAACAAATCCCTTTTTTTAAATCAGAGGTCACCTGAGATCAGCATCCTCTCTGCCTTCTATCAATCCTTCCCTCTGATCATCAGTTCTAAGACGTCCCACTACGAGTATTCAATCAGCTAATGAATGTCTTACCGCTGTCCCTAAAGCTCTCCTCTGCTTTATCTTGTTAATTTGACCAAAGTTGGATGTCTACAAAGTGAAAAATGACATTCCGGGTCAAGGACTTCAAGGATGGTCAAGTTAATGAATGGCCACCAGATGTCCATTATTAGGCTAATGTAGTCCTCCTTGCCTCTCCGGAGTCTCTCAGGGGGCATGGCAGTCCTCACTAGTGGAGCACTGTCAAAGATAAGACTAAAACTATTCGAGCAGCACAAAGCTTCAAAAACCTCTTTCCCAAATGTATTCTTACTAACCTATACCGCACTACAGTGCACACCACAACTTTCCCACTGTTTTTGAAATAACCGATCTTAATTGTGTACCCTACACATTGAGGTCTGAAATCTCACCTCCATTAGAATGACAGTAAGTGGCATAAACAGAGGTTCCAAGCTTATTCAGTTAGGAGAGTCACTTTTTGCTGCACTGTTATCAAATGCATCAGTTTGTGCAGGATTCAACTTTCTTTTAATTAATATTAAGTAATGAGCCATTATTAGAACAGTTCATGCACTTTATGAATCTTTACAAGCACCAAGGTTAGAGTTGCTAGAGAAACTCAAAACGTGACATTACAAAAAAATAAAAATAAAATAATAATAATAATAATAAATAAACTGGAAAAAGTAGAAAAGATACAGATCTTACCTATCTTCAGTCACTTCTGGCAATGTGGGTTTGTTGGCTAATAAAATAGCTCTTTGCATTGTGCATGAGCCAACGGGAATACAAATACTGCACTCTTTCATGTGTTTTACACACAGAAATAATACTCTGTCTCAGTGGATTTTGCATTGTGCAAAGATGATCAAAAGTGGCATGTTTTTGTAAACAACATATGGGTCAATCTGGGAAAGATGAAATGCGGTATTTTTTACTGTATCAAACGTATTGATATAATACGTATTTTTGTACACATTGTTTAGTACACTAGGTCAAGGTTGGAGACAATAAGCTGGTTTTAATCTTAACCCCATAAAGGGAAACTGTGTTTGCATGACCTTACACATTGCCGGCTTATTAAGCATAACTGGTGTAAGATTGTGCATGTAAACTGATTAAACATACACATATATAAATACAGAAAAGTTTGAGAGATGTAACAAATTGCTCAGTGTGGCAAGAATAAGAGGAACCCAAGTGCAGTTTATACAAAAATGGCAAAAGGGACAATGGGGAAAACAGGAAGAAGAGAAACAGGAAACTAAAGAAAAAGAACTTCAAAATAAAAGCCATGGAAGACACACAATTAAAGACAACACAATGAAAGACAAACAAATCGATTACATGAGAAAATTAAATTAGTGTTTTGAAATCTAAATAGGGGTTATATATCTTTGTTCATTTCTGCCACTATGCTTAAAAACTACTAATCAATTTAGATGAAAAATGTGAGAATTCAGACACAATGCAGCCCAAATGATTCTGTTTCCAGAGGAGCTTTACTGAGAGTAAAATCAAGTGCTTCTTTTCAATTCAAATCCTTCATACGCAAAAGGCAAGGAAACAATATTGTGGTTTAAACCCATTAAAAATGATATTTTTCAGGGACTAAAAATGGTTCAAGGAACGAAATCCAAAAATGAACAAAATTGTTTGCAGAACATAACTGAAAATGGGAACAAAGTTATTTTCAATTGTTCCGCAGTGAAAACTTTATTTTTAAATGATGGTAACTGTTAAAACCGGTTAATTTCACTTTAATAGTTGTTTCATGAAGCCGAAGGCCAAAGGGTTTATCACAGTACATTTTTGGAACTTCACCACTTCATGTTGCCTGAAAAAAAATGAAACATGTGCTTTGATCCTGAGGGAAACTGCTCCATCCAGATACAAGGAAAACATTATTAGAGGTAAAAAGTATATTTCTCTTTTTTTTCTTCAAGTCTTCACTGAATTATTGTTAGATATGATGCACTAATACAGATTTGATGCTGCCAGGTTTTGACTGAGAAGCAGATCTGTAATTAAAATTATACTTAACTGTTAATTAACTGCTTGTTATGATTTTTATGCCGATAAATCCACCACACAGGAAAAAAAAAAAAAATGTATGCTTATTTTCGTTTTTCTTTTTTTTTTTTTTTTTTTTTTTGGTGAGGCAAATGGCTTATTTTGGGCTTGTTTTTCCAGACCAGGTTGCTTGTTTCTCTTGTGAGATCTGGCAGCACTGTAACTGGTATTTCACCCACACCTAAGCACAGAGTACTGTTAACGTTATTAATCGTTATTTTTATTTTGTTCTATACGGTTACCATTTGGAAAGGAGGCAGCAGAACTTCTGAACCAGAACATAAAAATACGTTTTTGCTCAGAACCAACCGAAATGAAAAACATTTCGTCTTTAGACCCTGATATTTTTAATATAGTATTGTGTTAATAAAAATGCCTACCCAGATCATAATGAGTTTACCCTTGTCCATATGTGATTGGTGGAATTTTGTATTGTCTTGAAGCAGTGTTATGAAAACCTCCCTCTGTGGAGAGGGAGAGAATAGCTGATGCCATCATATTTCTGGATGACAAATTAAAGTGGAATATACCTGGAGGCATTACGGAAGAATGCAAGGGATTCGGCACAGCTAGTTTGGTCGGTTTCAAGGAACACTCATTCTCTAGGAACCAAAAAGAAACAAGCATCTCTCCCATCCCCAGTGTAATTCACCTGCTATGCATAGAACAACCTGCTTGGTAGGGATGCCTCAGAGATGGGGCCACAGCCTCAGGGTTGAGATCATTTATAGCACTGGAGTTATACTGTAGTTCTAAAATGTTTAAAGGCCAATGAATAGAGATGTGAGATCTATATGGAACAATTTAGTGCATGTATGTCAATGTCTTCACACTCCTGTGTTTGGAGTGCATTTGTAACCCATTTGTTTTCCATAATATGACATATTTCTGAATGACCTAAAATATTTAGCAAGTATATGAAGAAGGTAAATGGGGTCATTTTTTTTTATTTCATGTTGACTATATGCCTGTAAAGACTATCAAAGACAAGCCCAAATATCTAGTGCTTGGACAGAATGGTATTTTGAATCAGATTCTGTGGACTCTGTGATCAAGCAAAGGGCCAAGATCCAGCTGCAGAAGGGAGTGAAAGAATCTATTTTCTTGCTTGTATATATGTGAACATTAGACAAGCTAAAAAGAAGAGTGAAAGATGGCACTCCCCTCCTGAGAGCTTCTGTAGATCAGTGGCAAGATTCTGCTATCTGCAGACAGCAGTTTCCTTAAAAAAAAAAAAAATGGTCTTATCTTATCAAGTGTCAGATAGATGCGAGACTCTGTCGATGTGCGAAACACTCCAAGTGATGGTAAAGATCTGCTGTTGATGGATTCTATCGGATGCTGCTTGTGACTCCATGTGTCTGTGTGCCTCAGCTAAGATGATGTGTTGTTTAAATGCTTCCTGGCGACTTCTGGATTTATTACAGGCACATTGACATTTTAAACCATGAAACCAGGCTGTGAAGTATTAAGGGTGACTACACACTACAGAAAGTTCTGATGGAGTGTTTGAAGGATAGGAAAGAGAAAGATGCATTTTGAAGGTGTGGAAACACAACATGATCACACTGGGAATCAACATGTTGCTTCAGAAAGTTCACGTACCCTGAAATCGACCCCATTTTGCCGGATTACTGACAAGTGGCAGACCACATTGATTACACAAAACTACAGCCGTGGATGGACCATTCTGACCATAATTTTGATTGGATTGAGCAACAGCGTATTTATGTCTCTGAATTTCTGAAATAATTCAGAGAACAGCATAAAATGAAATATCAGTGACATAGCTATAAATGGCTCAAGGGAATTTATGTGGCCATGTTGATGTTGGGCACAAGACTTGATATTTACACATCGGCTACTGCCTTTTCCAATAATGGCACCCTGATTGCAATGGGACAGCAATGAACACAGGGCCTTATGGAGATGTCTACCAGCCACTGCGGACAAAAAGCAAATACTTTCAGCTTTCCGTTGCCTCACAAAACCTGTTTACCATAGTGCTCCATTGTTGAAAACAATCTCCTCGGCAGATCATAGCATAATATTAAAAATACCAAGGAGAGCAAAGGTACAAACTGAATCTACATGAGACAAACACAAAATCTGGTGCATTTCATTAAATGTCAAAGATGGTTTAGTCTTGAAGGAGGCTGGTAACAGCAGCTTCTTTTACATATGCATGTCACCTTTGATGTGGTTAAATCCATCTTGCTTTAGTTCCCACTGTTCCCTCTATCAGAGAAGAGTTCTCGTGTCTTATTTCTCTGAATTTGTATCTGCAGATGAGTGTTTACCTCAAGTCAAGGGCCGTGAATGGGGACAAGGGGCTCCAGTCTACTGCCGCATTCACGTCTTTGCTGTACATCAATCCTCATCCGCACAAGTTTTCTTCTGGTGGAGGAACAGGCAGGCATTGCTTTTAGGCAATAGATTTAGTCTCGGCAGACACTTCCAGCACCTCATCACCAACAGAATGAACCCATTGCCTTATTCAGAATGCATTAAGCTCCAAAAGATGGAGATTGGCAACAGTTCATTCTTACACACACATATACACTCTTGCAAATAACTACATAAGTTGATAGTTCTCTCTCCAAAGGCATGCATGAATGCACAAGTTTGCCAACCATAAAGACTGAAGCATTTTTTTTATTTATTTATTTGGAGCGAACTGAAGTACAAAGGTCACAAAGAAACTGAACTTTTGCATTGTGCTTAAAGTATTATTCACTGCAATTCTACCATTGCACTACTTAAAAAAAATGTGAAACTCCTGTATGGTGGTTAATATAAGAATAAAGGTGAAAAGTACAAATAAGTTCAAAAGTCTTGAGTCCATAGTAAAAAGCTGTACATTTTAAACCTGGAAGTGAAAAGTTTTAAAAGTGAAAGTTTTAGGATTTTGAAAAAAATTAAAGCAAAGAAATTTTATGACGTAAAATTAATAAGAAAAATGTACAATTCTGCACTATTTCTAGATCACTTATCAAATACACAAATTTGCATAAATTATAAACATTAAAAATATAAATTCATTTGTGCAAAAAGTTTAAGATTCCTTGCTTCCATTGAAGCAAACAAGATGATCTTTGGAACATTCTCAAATCATGCTGGATAACATTTATCATCAGGTTTTGCACTAATTTGTGGAGTCCATGCAAGCTGAGTGTATGCTGTTATTAAAACAAAAGGGAGACTAATATAATTCCAAGAAATAGTGAGAAATTCTCAAATTGGATGCTCATTTTCAATTCAAATTATCACTCAAATTATGCCTACAGTATAATTTGTAATGGAAATCATATGTATGCAGAAAAATGAAGCATTTTAACAGGTGGAAGTAATCTATTGGAATATCTTTTTGTGCTTTGGAAGCAAAATATAGGGTGATTTTAATATAACCCCTTGATATCTGGACACTTTTGATTATATGATTAAAGCATACCCCGTCTTCATTATTCTTCTGATTCCTGCTGTTTTTGAGTTACTAGGCATATTAATTGAACTGCCATCATCTAATTAGTCCGATTAATCAGCCCTGAAAGCATCTATTTAAGTTGACATTTTACTCCACAACCATTTTAACACAAAAACAGAGGCTATCCTATAAGCTGACACACACACACACACACACACACACTCACACACATACACACACACAATGCAATTTGAAAAAAGAAGCAATATAAATTTTTATGGTAACTTTATTTACATATGTACAGTACAGGTGTGATACAGCAGCTATATGGCACTGTAGGACACTTGGATTGCACAGCTACAGGTTAGGCCACTGTGGCGTTTCCATGGCAGCCAGGCTCGGTGTCAAGCATGCTAAGTCTTTGGCTTCAATTGATGACAGAATTTTAGCAAAGAGTCACTTAGAGTACCGTTAGTTTACAGCCATTTAGTTACTCAAGGTTACTTACATATAGTATGGCTTTTCCACTAGTTTAATAGCCCAAAGTAATTGTAACAAAATGTCACAATCTGTGCATTACAACCAAACAATAAAAAAGACAGTACGGTTTAGCATGATGCATTCAAGCGACAGTTCACCCAAAAATGAAAATGTCATCATCAATAACTCACCCATATGTTGTTCTGAATGTTAGCCTCACTTTCTTTGCATCTTTTTTTCCATTCAATGAAAGTGAATGGTGACTGTGGCTTACATTCTGCCTAGCATCTCTATTTGTGTTCCACAGCAAAAAAATAAATAAAAAAATAAAATAAAGTCAAACATTAGGGTGAGTAAATGATGACAGAATTGTCATTTTTGAGTGAACTATCCCTTAAAGTGACTTACAGCAAATAAGCCTGTTCTTTATTTCATATTATTTGTATATTTATTTATTTTGTGCCAATAGGCAGGATGGATAGTGCATGAAAAGTGAAAGACATCTAGAGAAGGAGAATCAGATTATGAAGGTGTGAGAAGGAGAAAAGTCTGGGAGATACTATGAAAAAGGAAACAAAAAGAGGCAGAAATCTCCTTCCTTCGAGGTTAGAAATCGCTAGGTGATCAGTGGCCCACAACTCTGTGTAGAAACAGACTCTGTCATATCTAAATATATAATGATGTGTAGAAGCCTGTTAAATCTGTCCTGTCAGAGTTCATCTCTGGGGAAACGGCAGTGGGAACAGATTACCAGCGAGAAGATTTTGAAAACCAATTGCAGTTAGAGTGTAGGGAACAGTGCACCCAGGAGAAGACTATAATCTGCCTCGGGCACGGATTTCGCCACAGATTTTGGTGCCAGACCAAAAATCCTCTTTCAGTCGTTGCCCAATTGAAAAAACACCAATATAAACACTGACCTTTCGCCTTTAAAAATAAGGGTGGGAGAGGCTGCAGTGATTTTGGACAGTGTCGTAAATCGTTGGTGGATGTGATTTCTCTAATGAGAATTTAATCTACTTGAATCCTCTGATATAACGGCACTTCCGTTTAGACAGGAGAAAACTGATACTGCAAAAACAGGAAAACACCGGAATCATCCAATATTATTGGCCCGTATGCTGCCTTCAAGTCAAGTCGGTAATGATCATATTTACAAAATAAGTGCAAATAAACACCACAATGTCTGAATTATTAGTGGGAAACTTCACTTTACGAGTTGGCAACGTGTCAATTAAAAAATCATGGCGGAAGCTAACTGATCAATCTATTGATCATTAAACATTGACAGTATAATTTTGTTTGAATGCATTTTTAGTACTGTTGATGAAGAACAGTGATAAAACCTGCCAGAAAAGACAACATTTCTGATCAAATACACAGATTAAGCATCTATTAAATACACGTCCTTTGCTCTTCATTTTGTTGTACTAGCAATAAAAGTTTTAAAGTTTAAAACCTGTCTTTGCCAAGAAGTTTTTTGGAATTTTGGAATTGAATGGACATCATTATACTTTAATTGCAACTTCTGAAACTGTAAGTCAGAACTTCCTACAAAGACTTGAGGCCAGCATTAAAGCGACTAGGAAAATGAAAGAGAAAGTGGAATTAAAGGCTTGAAGGGTAAAGAATGATGAGGAAATAAAAGCTGCTGGTGGTGGTGCTACATTGTGAAGGGAGGCGCAACAGGGAACAACTGATCAATACCATATTCACATTATAAATTGAAGACAATATCTTTAACATATACTGTATGACTTATAACACATATGTCTATAAATCAATAAATATTCACCCATTTTTACACTACATGTCTTCTCAATTTACAGGAATAAAAAAATACATAACTCGTGCCCAATAACAGGCAACAAATTCTGACAATTTTATAATACATTTTGTAACACTTGGAAAGAAAAAACAAAGGTAAAAGAAAAGATAAAATGACAAGTATTAATAAAATGTCTATCCTTGTGTTAAATCAAACCACTGAATAACGTGATGTTAGAAAAGCCATTTATAAATGAAGATACATTACATTGGACTGGTTTATAGTCTGTTTTTGTTTTTAGTTTTATACATTTGTCTGTATTCCTCGGTAAAGGATGCTGAAACTGTGAATGTCTTTTCCTGTCAGAGTCTCTTTTTAGATCACAAATAATATATACACATATTTTTTTTTTTTTTTTTAAAGAGATCACTTTTATCTAACCATCTGAGGCAAACAAGCAGTTGGAGTGTTTCATGATATGACCTTCTTTCCTGTTAAAGTGTCTGTCACCTCAACACAGTCTAAACACACTGAAAACTATAACTTTGTCACATTTTATCAGTTTAGAGGCCATTCAGATTTCACACACATCTATGTTTAGCTGCAGGCAGGTAAAGCATCCACCTAGTTCATCATAGCTCTGGAAAATCTAAAGAGAGTCCCACAGCTATGTTTGAGAACAAGGTGATTCCAGTAATGCAGGAAGTGAAAAAATAATCTCAATCCATCTCATGTCTCTTATTTACCAGTGCCATCTTTAGATGTACCGCATGACTTACTGACCCTCGGACAAGAGGGTTCTTCTCTGGTGATGTCAGTTTACACTACTGATAGACTGATATATGGGCCAGGCCAATTTTTTTCAACACATTTTGGATAAATGTTGTGTAAAATATGCGTTTTCTGTCATTCAACTGCATTACATATTAAGTGGCCCCAAAAAGTATTTACACTTAAGTCACACTTCAAAATGCACGAATGTATTGGAATTTTATAACAAAATATCAACCAAGTAGCATTTACTTTGCTTGAACACTTTTCAAGCAAAACATTCTACACAAAGATGCTTGTTAGGTTTAAAAAAAATAAAAATAAATGAAGACTAAAGTATTTGGACACTTTTTGGTTGTCGCCAGTTGCTTAACAGTCATTGCAAAAATCACTCAGAAAAGTTGTTGTTTTTTTTTTGCAAATAATAAGTGCAAAAATTTGTACAAAAATTGCCAAATGAAGAGTCACGATGGAGTGAGTAGATGACTTGAAGCTATAGCCCGAGGTTATATGTTGTTATTGATATTACATTGATATTAACTGCTTCAAGTTATTACAACTGAACTCACTTTTACTCCAGCTAACACTAAAAGGAATATTCCGGGTTCAATACAAGTTAAGCTCAATCAACAGCATTTGTGGCATAATATTGATTAAAAGAAAATTTATTTTGACTTGCCCCTTCTTTTCTTAATAAAAAGCCAAAATCTGGGCAACAGTGAGGCATTTACAATGGAAGTGAAAAGGGCCAATTTTTGAACGTTAAAATACTTTTTTAAAAGTATAGCCACAAGACATTATGCTTGTAAACAAGATTTTAGTGTGATAAAATCACTTTTACTAAGTTTTTCTGTGTAAAGTTATTGCCAATTTTACATCTTTGTTGCCATGGCAATGTAATGTCAACAAACCCTAAAATTACTGTAGATTTACACAACTTTACAGCTCAAATAATACATGAGTTTTAACAGAAGAAATAATGTGTGCTTTTATAAAATAATAAGCCTTCTGCCTTTAAACTCTCCAAAAATTGGATCTGTTCACAACCATTGTAAGTGCCTCACTGTAACCTCGATTTTGGCTTTTTTTAAAGAAAAGGAGGGGCGAGTCGAAATAAATGTTTGTGGTAATCAGCATTATGACACACATGGTGTCAACTGAGCTTAACTTGTGTTGAACCCGGAATATTCCTTGAAAATAGTTGTGGATCACATGTTTCTGTAGTTGTTACATTGCATTTTATGGAGACTGGAACCAAAAAACAGTCCAGCGGCAATCTAAATCAACATGGCGCCGCCCAGTGGTTGATCAGAAAAACTGTGAATATCAGCATTATATTGGCCACCTTGCTCTCTAGATATTGGTATCAGCATCTTTCATTGAAAAACCCATATCGGTCAACCACTAGTTTGTACATCACATGAGATTTACAAGTCCTCTGATCCACTGGGTGTGTGCAAAACAGAATTATGTGGTTAATTGTTTTTCAAAGCGTACATTTTTCCCGTAAATGTGTATAATCCCCCCCCAATTAGTTGAACATTGTCTGCACTATCTAATAGGATCACTTCTGCAAGGAGGGACGCAATGCTTGCCTGCTGAAAAAGCTGTTTACTGGCCTGTCACTGCAATCCCTTTTGTTTCCTGTCATCCACCTGGCTAGTGCCAACATCTTGTCACATCTCATCTCCCCAACAATGCGGAAATGCACAAATCAGATAAACAGGGTGTGACAACCCCACAATACATCTCCCTAGATAAGCACACTCAAAAACACAACCAGGCCTTATTTTAAGCAGAAATCTGAAAATAAGAGATTTTGTAGGAAGGAAACAGGGAAAAGACAGCAATCAATTACCACAGTGCTTGTGCACCTACATGGCACTTCCTGTCAGGAGGCTATGATTTTAATCTGAGATGAATAGCTGGGTGGTAGGGCGAGATCTGTGTGGGAACACCTCGAGGGGCAGCGTAGAGACGAGGAGGGGAGGGGGTGTCATCAATAATAGTTCAGGTAAGGAGGATTCGGGCAAGGTCAGGACAAACATGTTTCTCTGTGAGCAGACACCCTCCACAAACAGTCACACACAAACACACACATACAGAAATAGCTCAGAGTGCAATCTCAGTCCGATTCTGTGTGCTCCAGCTCACCGGAGCAGGATCCTCTGCGTGCAAAGGTTCGAATTCACCCGTGGCGCTCTGTCCAGGGTCGCCCGGAAGGAAGTTGTAAGATACAGTCTGTTCGAAGAGACGGGTCCTGGGTTGTGTTTGATAATCTGCTCCCTAAGAGACAGTCCTTCATCTATCAAGCCCCATGTGCACTCTCCGCCTTCCAGTTTAGCTCCAGGATAGAGAAACAAGACAGAGAGAGAGCAAGCAAGTGAGAGCACCAGCCAATCGGTTGCCCTTTTTGACTCTGTGGCTTGGCTCAAGCTCTGTCCAGTCAAACACAGTCCTTTTCCACCCTCACTGCTATTCGTTCTATTTCCTTTCTCTTGTACGCAATCGTTCGGCCATTCACTCCTCGCTCTCCTCTACATAGGTGGAGGGAAACCAGCCCACCTGTGGATTAGACAGAACAGAGGGAATGAGTGATTAGAGGAGAAGGTTGCAGGGGGTATTACAGAGGATTTGCGTCACTCCATTGCCTGGATAACCTTGAGGATGCGGCAGCAGCGAGAGGAAGGGAGGGGAATCAGTTTTGGGTTGGTTAAGCAATTCCAAAAGCTGCACAGGGGCTCCCGCAATAATTTCCAACAGGACAGAATGGCAGGGATTTTTTTCTCTTATCTTCCAAACCATTGAGAGGGAAAAATAGATAGAGATGGAGACAGAGGAATGGCGTCACCACTTCAGTCAACAACAGCCAAGTGCTTAATTCATGACACGACTAAGCAGAGAATATGCATCGACAAACGTCTGCTGTGACATCTAACCCTAGTTTCAAGTGTAATGTAAGTTTAATATGCAGTTACTGTACGTAGAACCATATTTTGGACGACTGAGATTACGCTGTGAGTAGGACTTTAGGCGTAACACAACAATAAATGTCGTGCAACGCTATTGATGTTTTGGGCTAGTATGCAACAATTTTTGAATTTTTAGTAATTTTCCTGATTTCATTTAAAGCTAAATGAGCAAAGTAATAACATCACTGACAATAAGTACATACTTCCTATTCAAAAAGCAGGATTTTGGTCCATTGAGGTTTTACTGTGGGTGGGGCTACCCAGCGCAATGACATAAAAATCAAACATTGAACAAAATGTTTTTTCGCACTCCGCTGTTCACGATCACGGCTGGTTAGGACAAAATTCTAATTAACATGGAAGAAATGTGATTTATCGCTCGACATTTCATCATGTCACACCTGGCTTGGACACGGTGTGACATACACACATAAATATAATACATGAAGAAAGGGTAGAAAAGTAGATCTGTATTTCAGACAGAGGCAGGGGCAACTGTTCAAAACCCCAAATCTATTACTGGCATCCATAAAACAGCCCTGAACATTTTATTCACTAAATTACAGCTACAGCTTCCGTGGTGAACTCATTATAAGACAGCTCAAGTGGCTCAAAAAACATTTGACAGTTCGATGGGCTTAAAGTACAAATAAGCTTTTGGGAGTGAAAGAATGCACCTTAATTCAATGGTGATGCCATGTTTTCTATATGGTTTAAGCCCTCTGATGTTCTTTTACACAATTTTCACTGTTACAAATTAAGGTGCTCTTTGAATATATAAACATATAAAATACATTATCCATCAAATATTTCAAATAGCTATCTTTGCATTGACTTTTATTGTTCTTGAAGCTAATTATGAATGTATTAACTTTATATATAACAAGTATAACTAATTCCAGATTACTTTTATTAATTTTACAAAATAATTTAACTAGTTAAAATGTATAACTACAGTATGTAGGTGCATGCTACTATGTAAGAATAAAATACATTTAAAATACATTAAATATTTCACTAAGCTATATAAATGTAATCTTCCTATTGACTTAAATTTCACTATTTATAAAATATATAAAGAATAATATATTAATTATACAGTAATATATTAATTTTATGAATCTTATTTTAAGAAATGTATTATTTTTAATAATTATTATTAATACTATTTAGTTGCAGTAACTGTACACTTTTTTTGCATTTTTTATTTTATTTACTAATATAAATGAAAAAAAATGAACAACTTTCCTTGTGAAAGTCCTCGATAGAAGGTTTTGTCAAATGTCCCCAACTTCTTTTCTTTTTGTATCCTTTTGTAATTTGTAAAATTATGTTCTATGTAATTTTGTGATTAATTTTAAATGTGATGCCATATAGTAGACCTGTTGTAAGGTCTTTGATCCTGTTTTCTTTATTGTTTTTATAAAAGCGCTTTGAAAATAAAAATTTTAACAAATAAAAAAATATTACTTAGCTTCTGGCAATATTTTTCAGCTAATTTCTCCTCCAAGTATGCCTATGCTATAAACACCCTCAAACACACACTCACCCGGCCATTGACTTCACCCCTCCACCACCCATTGGCTCCAGTTTTACTGTAGATCTTCACCACGTCCCCCTCCTGCAAGGACAGTTCCCGTGTGTCTCTGGAGCTGAAGTCGTAGCGGGCGATCGCCATGCCCATCACCTTAGGAGTGAACACTTTGGAGACAAGAAGAAAGGGCATTTAGCACCAAAACATCTAAGGACAATAAGGAAGATGATAACCAGAAAAAAAGTAAACATGGGCAGACAAACAAAGAGAGAGGATGGATGTAGCGTATCCTCTAAGTCAGGCTGTAGAGTCTCCCTGAGGACTCTTGTAATCATTGCGCCTTTGTGCATCCACTTTAAATAAATTATTTTAGCGAATCTGGGACAGGTCCAATCACAGCTCAAGTGGCTGTTTTGATTATGTTTTGAGATGTGTCAACAGCGTAATCTGCTGGGTTAATTACATTTCGGAAGATTTTTCCTAAAAAAACTGAAAATATACTTCTACTTGTTCACTGACTTATTGGAGTGCTTGGGACACTTGGTTGCACTAATTCTTGCAGTTTCCTCAAAGGAAGAATTCATTAACAATGAATTGTGACCACTAATAACATTGTTCATTTGCATGCGCAGTCTGCAGGCTTTTAGTGCCTGGTTCACTTAAGGAATTAGATGAATCAGGTAATGGCTCAAACACACCCAGAAAATTAATGATGAATGAAATTTGCATGTACTGTACAGTTCCTGGTCTTACAGGTATGTACTGAGTGCTAGGTAGTGGAGGATACAACAGACCACTGGGATTTTGCAAATTTTACAGCATCGCATCACCAGTCAGTTCCAGACACCTTAACCGACTCTTTAAAATGTTGAAAGTGCAGTCAGAAACACTGTGTCTGAATATATGTCTGGATATCTATTGATCATCAATTGATCAATTATTGCTGCTATGATCAACAAGAAAATGTACAAAACATCTATTTTTAATACAATTCCATTTCCTGCCTCATTTCCATGGGCAGTAATGGCCAGTGTTGGGTGTGTGAGTTATTTAAAAAAGTAATCCACTACAATTAATCCATCACCATCTATTACTAATTACTTCTCTAAAATTGTAATCAGATTACTTTACTGATTACATCATCAAAAATGTTATTATACTGCTAATTACTTCACTTTTCACAAATGTCTTTTTTTCCCACTCAACAAATTCAAAATGTCTATATTTCCAGGCATACAGACATACATATGAACATATGAATTTATGTTCTAAATGTATTATAGATTAATAATATTTTGAATTATGTGTTACCCAAGTAATGTACTTAAAATTAATTACCTAAATTGGAAGTCAGTAACTGTATTTAGAATACAGAAATGTAAAATATGCACAACTTTTTTAACTTTTAAAAGTATTTAGATTGCAGTAAATAATTTCTTTAAAAACAGATTACACCCAAGACTGGTAATAACATGACGTTAATTGCACCAGGCAATTATTGATGAGTTTTGTTTATGAAAAGTAATCTATAATAAGCCTAATGTGACTTAAATGATTTAGTTTAAATATGGTGCAGTGCTATTTTAGAGCATTTAGCACCTTGTTAAACTGGATTGCAGGTAGTTAGTGAAAAAGATGCAGGTTTTTTGTTGAAATACCAAACGCAAACGTAGCACAACTGTTTAGTGAATACGTCCCTAAATGTTGTGGGTCGGGGGAAATAGATGGTGGCGGAATCAAATGAGCCTTTGTTTAATCAGACTATATAGGCTCTGCGGAGTGTGAAAGCTGGCCAGAGAAGCTCAGCCATTCGCCAGACGTGTGCTGATGAGATCCACCATGGTGCTATGATGCTTTCTCTTACGCTGTTTAACAGTGAGCAGACTTGTACAGACAGAGAACAGGCTGCAAGTTAGCTGTCATCATGCTCAAAGTGAAAAGTTAGTACAGGAAGGAGAGAAATGTCAAAAAGTTAGATCGATTCCTTCCTTTTCATCACAGCTCCCTTGACAAAAACAGCCCTTAATAACAGATCTAATAAGCTAACTGCCTGAAATTAGATATGATGAGTCATAGTGCCTGTCAGTCAGTGTTGTGCGGATGACAAGGACATATGGTGCATGCAGCTATACAGTGTGCAACACACATAAAAAAAAATAAAAAAAAACTGTAGCTATGAAATGATCTATAAACAGAAACACAATGAAATGGGAAGTTGGGTAAAATGAAGAGGGTGGCATGAAAGCATGGCAGCCTCTGATCTCCCTGTTACGACTTTCACATAATTGGATGGAGTGAGAAAGGTGTATCTGTACCTGACCAGAATGGGGCAGTAGAGGGAGGGACAAAGCTGTAGCCGGCGGGAGTTAGAAAAGACAGCCCGCAGAGCAATGGGGCTGAGGTAGGCAGAGCATGGGCGTGGCGGGGCGACGCAGGGTGAAGTGGAGCGAGGCAGGGATAGGGTAGAGGTAGAGAGAAAAGAAGCAAAGAATAGCATGTATAATTGAAATGTAACATTTGCAGGCCAAGCAAGCAAACAACAGCCTGATTGTAAATGAACCGTGCATTTCCCCGCTATCCAGTTCCCTCCAATCAGCATGCATCAACGCCTTATTTTAAGGGCCTCCCACCAGTTTTATGCTGTAGGACAGGAATACCAGTGGCCGGTTGCCAGTTCTGGAATATTTCTATTCATGGCAAGTTCCAATGAGAACAATCAGTGTGGTTTGTGTTTACTAGTATAACTCTAGGAGCCTCAGTGCTCAGCTGCAACAGTGAAGTGAGTTCCCCCACCATCTGATGCTCCATCTGACTGGCTCGGCCCATAGCGTCACAGACCCACAGCGTGTCAGTAACACAATATGTTTTCTCACCCACTCTTCTGTGGAAGCAGTACAGCATTCAGTGTCTAACAACAAACAACGCCTCAATGAACACTGAACAACATGCCGATTAGATATGTGATTGAGCATGTTTCTCACAACACTTTTTAAAATATAATTTAATTTAAAATTTATTGTGCAGTATTACATTACTGCGTGAACTGTTTTCAATATTTTAGAGAGGCTGCATTACCTTTAACAGTAACAGAGACTATTTAGCATTCTATTAAAATTAATGGGAGAAATTGGAATGCACAACCAAGAAGCTCTAGTGCCCAATGGTCAACGGATGTAGAAAGGGAGTCACACCTTACAGGTAAAAGAGCCAATCACCTTTTAGATAGAGACATCACATGTCAATCATCTCGAGAACGTGCATGCGCTTTAGCCATACAAGCCAGGGACATTGCATTTTTAGCGTAATCTGTGGTAATTAAGCACAATTTATTAAACCAGCATTGTCTGATTTTACTGGTGACTCGAAATATGTTCTTTGATTGTAATCTTGACCAACCATTTTTTAGATTTCGGTGTTCCCCCATTCAAGTAAATAGGTGCTGCACTGTCTTGACTGGAAATAGCCTACTGGGAGCATTACAAAGATGGACGCCAGTGGACTAACTTGCTAGAAAAACTTTGGCAGTAGCTACTGTAAAATGTCTTAATTTAATATTAAGTCTGCACTTTCTGGGTAACCACCCAAAAAGTAACGTTGTTTCAAAGGTGGAGCAAGTTGGAGACAAAAGACACATTTTTTCTTTAAAATTACATGCACTGATGAACTGCGTACAATACTACCAGCAATGTGTATTAAGAAAATAAAATAAGGTCAATTTTGACTTAAAAAATAAAAATAAAAATAAAGGTGCTTTTTCACCATCTGCCCAAACAGTTCTAGTTGTGGAACCTTGCGATTCCGTGCCAATCCAGGTTTGTTGGCATGGTTATGCTTTTTTTATTTTTTTATTTTTTTATTTTGGTGCTGCCAAATCAAGAATAGAATGGACTTTCTGAGCAAGTGACCAACTGTGAGTCATCACGTCATTAAAGCCATTCCACCACGTCTATCCCGAGTATGGTGAGCTACTCTTGGTGAGAAATTCGGCCATAAATTGTTTGAAATAGTACCGTACCAAACCATACCCAAGTGGAAATGCTACTGGAACCATAACTTACCATGCTCAGAACCCTTTGGCCCCGTTCAAACACCACAGTGTTAAATGGGAACTGATTTACCTGACATAGCTCTCAAACCCTTCTTGTTTTAATTTCTCTCTCTCCTTCTTACTCATCCATTCGCAATCTCTGACAAGCAGTTATACTCTGACTAGGTTCAGAAGCATCTCAGCCTCTCTCAGGGTGTCTTTCTTAAACAGCTGTTCAAAGTTTTAAAGGGACAGCCCAAACTGAGACTAGACGAGCCCATGAATTTATTCATGAGCACATGCTGTGTCTCCAAAAGGCCTTGTCTCTGACCACTAGCCCAACCTGTGATGTCCAAGCTGCTGATGGGCAACAGGCAGAAACTTTAGATTCCACCCACGTCATTCCAGAATTGCTCAAGAAAGTCAAACACTCATCCACCCACTATTCTGCAAACTCTTAGACAGCCTCCATCCCCCTATCTTCATTTTATCTATAATGCAAATATTCAGGGATATTCGATGGAGGTAGGAATGTTAAAAGTACTGGTAGTTTGGTACTAAGTCCACACTAAGAATAAAAGATTTAAAAAACACAGTCAGCTATGTCTTCTCTTGGTTAGGTCAATGTTAAAAGCAGGGGAAAATCAGATATGTGTTATATTGGACATATACAGTTCATTGGATATTGAAAATTTTGAAAACCTAATAGACCAGCCGCTGCCTGTTATTGCTTCAATAATGTGTTAAGGTATATATCTAATAATCATACATTGCTTTTTTCTGTTTATAAATGTGTACTTAAATACTCTGAACTGTTGTTAGGCCAAGATAAATGTGAACACAAACAAGTTCTGGCTCCCAATTCAAACTAATGGAGGTCAACCACAGGAGGTACCAAGGGAGAACTGAAGGCATTTTCAGAAAATTTCACTTCTGCAATGCAGATTTTTCTGTTGAAACTCCCTAGCTATATGGTGCCTACGCAGGGTCATGTTACTACTTAGAGTAGACGTCCTTGCTGCATAACCCCAACATCGCCCCAGCGCTCTGTATGAGGTATTTCCTGACCGCTTGCGTGGTTTAAAGGTCTTGTGCAGAGGTTTACATGAAAGACTTCTGTGCCACTAACGGCCAAAACAATTGCATATGATTTGCATTTATTGGCACACAAGCAGATAGAAAGACAAAAAAACAATTCAAATAGAGGGAAGCTGTGCTGCATGGGAATGGACCTTGGAGACAAGGGAAGAGAAGAGAAGAGAAAAATAGCAGTGATGCATGCTGGGAAATCCATTCTTTGGAGCTGTTGAATCACTTTCGTCCCCTTTGTTTGTTTAGTGAAATATTTGAGTGACGTCTCCCCAAGAGGAAAAGACAGCTTTGCAATCTGTCAGCATTTCCCAATTGCAACGAGACCCTCGCAGAGCGTTAGACCGCCCTCTTTCTCGGATCCCTTTCAGTGACATATGGAGCTACAATAAAATCTCATCTAAGCGCTGATTGCAATGAGCCATAAACTCTCAGATCACACTCTAAGCGCAGCTTCAGGGTTTACTAACAGCCCCTGCTCAATATTTTCAACTCCTTACTGTATTGCAGCTGGTAAACAATACTCCTGGAAACTTTCAGATATCCAAGGAGCTTCACAAGTATATTTATGAACCACCAAACTATGAATAGATATCCGAGCTTCCTTCAGTAGTCCAGTAGGCCATGCTCTATGCAAGTACACAAATGCATGAATGTAGAATGTCAGTGCTAACACACTGCAAGCATGCTGTCCTTTTCTTTATAGTTAACGTGTATATGCATGTCACTGTAGTGGTAACAAACCTCAGTACTCAAGAGGATGATAGAGTTACCTTCAAATGTCTGTGCCAAACTGGATGTAATATACTTTGGCTTTAACTGAATAATACTTTGGGTATTATCGGGGCTTGTGGTCAAACTAGTAATCTCTGAATGGCTGAGTGTTTGACCATGCGAGAGACGAAGAGGCACACCCTAACCTTTAGCAGTCTAGCTCTTATAAAAATCAAGAGTTCTGGCAAACTTGCCACTCGTTATTTTCACATGCAAATGAGCTTTGCAGCAAACTTGCCAAGGGTTTGTTGCAGGTTCACCACCACCAGTGAAGCGCTGCAAACTTCTGAGTGTCAAATTAGCGGCACATTTACAAAAAATTTGCGGCAATTTAGCCAGAACTCTACATTTTCTTAAAGTGATGTCAACGGTTTAGCTAACTTAAACTTGCACAGCAAGATTCTCCACCATTGTTACTATGAAATGTTGCTCTGCCATGACCGTAGTAGAATTGAAGCTGAAAAAAGAACATCTCTTGAGCATTCTTGCGTTGAGTTATCAATTATGTGGATTTCAAACACAATTTAGAATTGCGGGAAATTGCTTGGCCAGAATTTTTTGCATTATGTAGACAGAAGTGCATTCACATACTTAAATAGAGTATGTTTTTGGGCCTTATATTCAGTGAGAAAAAGTTTATCTTTTTTTTTTTTTTTTTTTGACTTAGTCTCAAAGAAAGTGAAACACTTTGAGCTCCCAGATGATGCATGTGAAATTAAAATAATGTAATAAACATTAACTAAACTACATCAAATATAACACAGAACACCCCAAAGTACATAACTGATATTAAAAATAAGAAGAAACATAACTATTCCCATAAAATATAATTAAATGTAATGGGTCACGCAGTTTTTTACCGTAAAACGTACATGCACTCTCTTGTTAAACATAATTCAAATTTTAACCATTAATTATATGGGGAAAAACATCATTTTTGCATCTAAAAACTTTTTACCATAAAACGACATGTATTGTCTTATTAAACATATCAAAAAATGTTAACGCATATTTTACGGTAACCACACGTTAACCAATTTAATTTTTTTTACTGTACCATTTTTACAGTCTTTTACCGTTAAAATTACAGAAAGTTTTTAGTGTATGTAAGACATTTTGGGAGAAACATCAAGTTGCTACTTAAATGCAACTTGACATGAAAGTTTGTTATTTGTCAGTCGCATTTGTAAACCTTAATATACCTGAAATGTGCAATATGATTTCTGTTCTGTTTAGAATTTTGGTTAGGGGGGAGGTGTCTGTGCGCAGTACATACTGTTGGCTCCATTCTCCGGCTCTCTGTAGGCAAACTGTAGTGTGGTATCAAGTGTCCTGAATCCTTCCCGCAGAGAGTGATGTTTGTAATACTCAATCAGCTCCTGTATTAAACACACACGAGTTACACACATAGAGTATATGTACACAAAGAATGATGTCATTTCATAAAAGGGTAAATATCTACATCCATTAAAAGAGAAAGTAAAAAATAAGTATGTGAACAGATTCAATACGACTCCACCTTCAAAATCCAATAATATTATTTAACTGGCATTTGTGAAATCGAATCTAAAAGACATTTGATTTTTCTAGAGAATAGAGACATTAAGCAGGGTAATTCAGGGTGATTTTACAATGCCATTTAGGCGGTAAACACATGACAAAACTAAAGAAATCTTACAAATGATGAAAAAATAAAATAAAAATAAAATAATAATAATAATAATTATTTTATATATATATGTATTTTTTACACGTAATATGCAGGAGTAATGCAGACATTTATGTTTATTGCACCAATGCAGCCAGTCTTAACACACACACATGTTGGTGCGGCTATCCTTATGAGGATTCTCCATAGACAATGAATTTTATACTGTATGAACTATAGATTCTATCCCCTAACCCTACCCCTAAACCTAACCCTCACAAAAAACTTTCTGTGTTTTTACATTTACAAAAAAACATAATTTAGTATGTTTTTTAAGCGATTTGAATTATGGGGACACTAGAAATGTCCTCATAAACCACATTTATAGCATAATACCCTTGTAATTACCAGTTTGTAACCTAAACAAATTTCCTCGTGAACCACTCAAACACACACACACACACACACACACACACACACACAAATACATACTAATTGATGCTTTTTTGAAGATGTAAAAAAATGCAGAAAGTTTTTTTGTGCCAGTAAAGGCAGCTGGTGGAGTTTCTGGTGCCCCACCAAGGGAGCTGGTGCCCTACACAGACTACGTAATATGCGTATAGGGAGCAGCGGTACAGATTACGGAAACCCTGCTGCTGTCTCCAAGGTTCTGTCACAGTGTCTCTGTTTGATAGTGCACTAGCCAATGCAGAAGTTGGAGACATTGCTGGAACCCTGCAGATAATCTACACTGTTACATATAATCCCACCGGTTACAATTGTGACCAGGGTTTAAAAGGTGTTTTTGATGTATTTTGCACAGTGTGTCAATTGTAAATGACAGTGCAGTATTTTTTGCATGAGTGGTGCAAATAGTCACATGACCAGAGCTATTTAATTCCACTGTGCTCCTGGAAAGATTATGTCTGTCAAAACTCCATAAAAAGAAGCGAATAAATCCTGTCATAATACACTTACAACTACCATATTTTGTACATACTTTGAATTGAGTTGTGTTCATTTTCTGTTGTTCAACTCTGTTGGTGGGGTAGGTTTTGTGTGGATGACCATCTCGGTTAACGATACACGGCCAGCTGTCTGTATTCCTGAACTTACCTGTTCGTACCTGACAGAACACAGGACGAAACTGGCTCAACCCAGAGATTGTAAAATCTCACAAAGGTATTGGGTGTTGCCCAGCCCGCTGCCCTGCAGATGTCTGCTAGAGAGGTGCCATGGGCCAGTGCCCACGAGGATGCCAGACTCCTTGTGGAGTGTGCTCGTATTCCTGAAGGGGCGGGCACGGCCTGGGTCTGGTATGCCATAGCGATGGCATCCACGATCCAGTGGGCAAGCCTCTGTTTGGAGAAAGCGTTCCCTTTCCGCTGTCCGCCAAAGCATACAAAGAGCTGCTCAGAGTGTCTAAAGATCTGCGTGCGATCCAAGTAGATGCACAAAGTACGCACCAGACACAACAACGACAGGGCTGGGTCAGCCTCCTCCAGGGGCAGTGCTTGCAGGTTCACCACCTGATCCCTGAAGGGGGTTGTGGGAACCTTGGGCACATAGCCTGGCCGGGGTCTCAGGATTACGTGAGAGTCACTCCAGGCAGGTATCGCTGACAGAGAACGCTTGCAGGTCCCCGACCCTCTTGATTGAGGTGAGCGCAATCAGGAGGGCCACCTTCAAGGAGAGGGCTTTCAACTCGACTGACTCTAGCGGCTCAAAGGGGGCTCCGCGAAGGCCCAGGAGGACCACGGAGAGATCCCATGAGGGGAACAGGGGTGGCCTAGGAGGATTCAGTCTCCAGGCGCCTCTCAGGAACCTGATGATCAGGTTGTGCTTCCCTAAGGACTTACCGTCCACTGTATTGTGGTGTGCCGCTATGGCGGCCACATACACCTTCAAGGTGGAGGGGGACAGCCATTCCTCCAGCCTCTCCTGCAGAAAGGAAAACACTGACCTGACTGTGCATCTCTGAGGGTCTTCAGCTCGGGAAGAACACCAACCGACGCCACTTCAGGGTATAAAGCTGCCTCGTGGAGGGAGCTCTGGCCTGAGTGATCATGTCTACCACTGCTAGTGGTAGGCCACTTAGGTCTACCGCGTCCCATCCAAGGGCCAGATGTGGAGGTTCCAGAGGTCTGGGCGCGGGTGCCAGATGGTGCCCCGTCCCTGAGAAAGAAGGACCTTCCTCAGGGGAATTCGCCAGGGAGGGGCTGTCGCGAGGAGCGTGAAGTCTGAGAACCAAGTCTGGGTGGGCCAATACAGGGCCACGAGGGTGACCTGCTCCTCGTCCTCCCTGACCTTGCACAGGGTCTGTGCAAGTAGGTTCACTGAGGGAACGCATACTTGCGTAGCCCCCGGGGCCAGCTGTGTGCCAGCGCGTCTGGTCCAAGGGGGACCCCCGTCGGAAAATACCAGAGTGGGCAGTGGGAGGTTTCTCGGGAGGCAAATAGGTCTACTTGTGCTTTGCTGAACCGACTCCAAATCAGCTGGACCATCTGGGGGTGGAGTCTACCACTCTCCCCTGAGCATCACCTGCCGCGACAGCGCGTCCACTGTGGCGTTGAGGTTGCCCGGGATGTGAGTGGCCCACAGCGACCTCAGTCACCGCATACTCCATAGGAGAAGACGGCGGGCGAGTTGTGACATGCGACGTGAGCGTAAGCTGCCTTGGCGATTTATATACGCTACTGTCGCTGTGTTGTCCATCCAGACCGACAAATGCTTGCCCCGGATCAACGGCAAAAGCCTCCGCAGGGCAAGCAATACTGCCAGCAACTCGAGGCATTTTATGTGCCAACACAGTCACGGTCCTCTCCAGGAGCCAGTGGTGTGACCGGCGGCGAGGATGCCATATGCCCCAGGAGCCTCTGAAAGTTTTTCAATGGAACCACTGTTCTCTGCTTGAACGACTTCAGGCAGTTCAGCACCAACCGTGCGCGCTCGCTCGTGAGGCGCACTATCAGAGACTGAGTCTAACTCCATGCCGAGAAAAGAGATGCTCTGAACCGGGGAGAGCTTGCTCTTTTCCCAATTGACCCGAAGCCCTAGCCGGCTGAGGTGCCTGAGCACAAGGTCCCTGTGTGCACATAGCAACTCTTGAGGGTGAGCTAGAATCAGCCAGTCGTCGAAGTAGTTGAGTATGCGGACACCCACTTCCCTTAACGGGGCAAGAGCTGCCTCTGCAACTTTCGTGAAGACACGAGGGGACAGGGACAGGCCGAAGGGGAGGACCTTGTACTGATATGCCCGGCTGTCGAAAGCAACCGTAGGAAGAGTCTGTGTTGAGGTAGAACCGAGATGTGAATGTACGCATCCTTCAGGTCTACCACCATGAACCAATCTTGATGCCAAAAATTGATACACACCAAAATATGCTTTGGCGTCAGCATCTTAAACGGGAGTCTGTGCAAGGCCCGGTTCAGAACTCGCAGGTCCAAGATTGGCCGCAACCCACCTCCCTTCTTCGATACGATAAAATAAGGGCTGTAAAACCCTTTCTTCATCTCGGCTGGAGGGACAGGCTCTATCGCGCCCTTACCAAAGTGAAGCGGACGCCGGACAAACTGAATCGCGTAGCCGAGTCGGATGGTCCTGGTCAACCACTGCGACAGGTTGGAAAGCGCTAGCCACGCGTCCAAGCTCCAGGCGAGGGGAGCAGGGGATACCATGTCGAGGATCCTCGTTTCGTCTCGAACTCGTGGCTGCGCTGAGGGGACCCTCAAAGCACTTACCTTGCTCCATGTGCCTGGCGTCGAGGGTGGCGGCGACGGGGGAGGAGGGACTTTTTGACCCTCCTCATAGTCCATCACAACCACCTGGCCATTGGTGTGGTACTCGCGAAGGCGGGGGGCCCGCATTCACGGCGTCTAAGTCGCAGGTGCTCAGTGCCCGGTTGCCATGATAACGGCAGTCGTAAACACTGGCTATGTGACCCAGGGAGTGAGGAAACTGCTCTTTTGAGAATGTGGGTACAAGAAAAGGAAACCAAGGATTTACCTCCTGGCCCTCCATCGGGGGATGGAGTGGTCTGGATACCAGCTCCGGGTTTGTAGCAGACATCTCGCTCCCTGGGTCGTCCATCTCAGGGGCGCTTAGGGACCTATTGGCCACCCCGCCATCGAGGGTAGTGAGAGCAGACGAGCTGGGAGGTCAGTTTCTGGCAGAGAAAGGTGCCCTCCACAACCTCGTCAGCTCGTCATACACTTCCAGGAAGAAAGGGACTGGGGGGGGGGGGGGTTGGGGCGTGGCTGTGAGTGACGCCCCGAACCCAGGAACCAATCATCTAGCCACAAGGGCTCAGGGGAGGGTGGAAGGTTTCACTCCAACCCGACACATACGGCGGCCCGGGCAAGCATGGCGGTCATCTTGCCGTCAGCCTCAGCCTCAGTCAAGTCCTCGGCATCTGACATTGCCAGTACACTCTCCGATGCAGCGATCGAGCACTCATCCTGCTCCGGAGCTCCGAAAGGGACACTAAGCTGGCCCTGAGGCGAGCTGGTCTCCTCTCGGAACTCACGGGGGCAAATGAGCATGACGGGGAATGGGAGGTCCGCGGGGATTTACCCGGCCCATTGAAGCCCCCAAATCGCCTCCAGCGCCAGCCGGGCTCGGCCTCGTACCCGGAGGTAAAAGGCGAGGCGCAGGGGTTGGCTAGAGTGGCTTTCCCCCGGAAGAAGGAAAGCCATGACCGCAATGTTGCCATGGTCATATTCTCGCAATGAGAACATGAACCATTCACGAATGCTGCCTCAGTGTGATCGCTGCCTAGACACGTGAGGCAGCGCCCGTGGCCGTCGGAAGCGGAGAGATAGCAACCGAACCCAGGAATCACACAAAGACGGAAAGGCATCTTTATAAAGATGTTCAACATCAATGTGTGTGCTCTAATAGAGAAAATATACACTTTTAGCGCTGTCGAAGCACCCAGGGGCGAAATCTGCACTCGTCATGCAGAAGGAGAGAAAGCCGCTGGAAATGCGCCGTATATCCAACAGCATACGCTTCTCAAGAGCGACCCCTAGTGTCACTACATCGACACAACGTCGAGTGAGTGACAGAAGGAGAATGAAAAATACATCTAGATGAAGCATATTTTGTCCACTCATGTTTTTAAAGATATTGCGATTACTGGTTAACAACAAAAAATAATGCGATTAGTCACGATTAAATCTTTTAATCGTTTGACAGCCCATATTATATATATGTATGTGTATATATATATATATATATATATATACACACACACACACACACACACACACACACACACACACACACACACACTGTAATTAACTTACAAATAAAACAATTAAAAAATTCTGTCATTTGTTGTTCCAAACCCGTATTACTTTCTTTCTTCTTTGGAACACTTCAGTAGATGTTAGGTAGGACGTAATCTTCAGTCACTGTTGACTTTCATTGCATCTTTTTCCATACAATGCAAGTAAATGGTGACTAACATTCTGCCTAACATCTCCTTTTGTGTTCCACAGAGGAAAGAAAGTCATAAGGGTTTGGAAAAACATGAGTGTGAGTAAATTATTTTTGTTTTTCCTGTGAACTATCCCTTTAATATTCTTGTAGAAAACCTGAAAAGATTTTGTATTTTTAACCGTCATTATTACGAAACATAGCACTCACCAAAATGCTTCCAAACTTCTTGTTTTCCGCAATGTAGAAAGATCCCTCCTTTGTTAAGATCTTGATGTGTTTCACGTCGTTGTTGTACCTGTGGGCCATGAATAAATGATGAGAGTAATTTTCTGGTGATCATTGCGATCGATGCTGCCTATCCCCTATGGGAAGCTGCCATAGTAATGCATGGGGCAAAGAGCTTCTCATGCAGGGAGAAGGGGTCGATTGCAAGGGGTGGGGTGTCTCCATTAGTCCTTGGATTAAAAGTTACTAGCTCACATTTTTCAGAGAGAAAGTGTGCAGGACTGTCTTAAAACAAGGGACCTTCTAAAATCTTTGCAAAAGAATGGCTGAAAAATGATACATTTCATGGACCTGCTTTTGCCATGGTGTCTCTGTGCCTTTTGTTGACACACACTAACACAAACACTGCACCCTTTAGAACAGCATTTCTGAATTGTGAAGAAACTGTGGCAAGCAAAAACTTGTTGAGGAAGTGGGACTACAAAGTTACAACAACATGAGGGTAAGTAAATGATGACAGAATTGTAATTATTGGGTGAGTGATCCCTTTAACTGTGAAATAACTGATTACGAAGTGTTTTCAGAGTCTTTGCTGTTCTGTTATCACTCAGACTCACTTGATGCTGATGGCGTACTCGTTAAACTCTCGGCTCCTGTGACGCACCAGGTATGTGCTGCTCTGCCTGTTTAGCAGTGTGGCCTCTGCCTGCAGCCTCTCCATTGGGCCTGCAAACCTGAATGCAAGGTTAGAGGTCAGAGGCAAAGAGCTTAGTGGGCCACACATGAGGTTAATAGGCTAACAAGGCAATGGTGTTGACCTGTGGTTGCACAGGTAACATTCGTAGCCCCAAGTCAAATGCAGGTCATTTAGAAATCAATATCACTCTCTGATTGCTTTCAGATGATTGCTAAAGGTTTGTATGAATAAACATAGAGCACAGATATGATTACCTAAACATTCTTCTATTGTTGCAGGCCTTAATATTAATGATACTGTATCTTCAGATTGTTATAGATAGCATTTTATCAGACAAAAAGTGTGATTGTATTGTAATTTGTTGATTCTTTTAAAAACAGTAAAGAAATGTCTGTCAATATCAAATTTCACCCCAGCATCAAAATAAATAAATAAGAAATTATATTTTGCATTAAGATAAAAAGCTCATTTGTATTTACTGTGCCTAATTGTATAAATATAATGTCAAAGTGTAAGTTTTTATGTTTGTAAAAATGGGCTTTATTTACTTTATATAAAATATAATTTTGCATTCATTCCTTTTGATTTTGGAGTTAAATATGACCTGGATGTTTCTTTGTGAGATTCACACAGTTATTATAATGTTTAAATAATAATTTATATAATGTCTACAACATTTATATAATAATAAGGATATCAATATTTGTTAACCCAACATCTATAAGAAAAATGAAAAATGCTAATAAATTAAAAAATAAAATAATTCTCATAAAGACAATAAAGATCTTACCAAGGCTGGGAAGAATAGTCAATCGGTTTGGGTACCTAAAATGGGATAGAGGTATGTACAAAAGAGGTGAGATAAAGATAAAAAGAGAATGAAAGAAAGTAGAGCACGCACATACTCAAGAGCCTTTGTTCTTGAAATTCCACTCAACCTGATTCTCTTATTTTTAACTTGCTGCTCAAGTCTGGGACAATACAGCTCCATTTAGCACCAAAATCTGCCCCAGTTACTGTATCTTTTAGTTTTTACAACCACAAGTGGATTTCTAAATGCACTCATAAAGATAACCCAACGTATTTTTGTTCAGAATGACAAATATATAGTGGCGATTATAAATCATTGGCCGTAAACCATCCTGCAGTTAATGGCAAGGGTCAATGAGATTTGTGATAACACGCTATTCACATGCCATATCAGCACTGCAATAAACAAACAGTAACCCACAATGCAGCTGACTTTCAAATAATAAATTGGTGCTTGCAAACCTGAAGCTAGCATGCAAACAAGTCTCCCTTGCCTTGATCATCTTGCATATTTGTTGTTGTTTGAGTATAAAGAATAATTTGGAATATGTACTCACACATGGGCAAGGCTTCACTGCATCGCTTGGAAAGAAGCCAACCTCTTTACACTCTTTAAAGTCTTTTGCCAGGACTTTACCCTGAAACCATGGAAGATAATTACATTACGTTCAGCAGTGCAACTCCTCCATAATTATTCAGTAACAATTAGTACTTAACACGACACGGTACAAATTTACAGCCAGAGTTAATCAGAGCTGCTAAAGTCTTGAGAGAATACAATAATTCCGGCACGATGGGGAAACCTGCTGTTTGAAAGATAACAATACAGCCATCAGACTGTTTATTGAATATGCTGGATAGTTTGTGGAGCATTTTTGTGCAAAAAAAATAAAAATAAAATAGAAATAAGGCAGATAAACAGCCAATGAAAGGGGAGAAGAGAGGCATATTCACATAATATCCATCATAAATAGTGTGCAAGATTAAAGTTAGTGTGTTCCAAATTGCATCACATTGACAATGCCGGGAATATATACTTGTATATCATATGCAATAGAGGGACGTCTTTGACTGTTTTGCCGTGTCTCTCTGTTTTTTTATTTTATTTTATTTTTTTAGCATCTCATGCAGGAGAGCCACATTTTTAGAGATGCCATGTCAACATAAAAAGAACTTCAACTTTTAAAAACGTTTTCTCAAGACACTTGCATTCTGTTCTATTTGTTGCGCTGCATCTAGCTTTTTTTTTTTACCACAAGAACACCTTTGGTCTGAACAGCCCCTAAAGTAGCCCCAGTTTTTAAATACAAAAACCTACAAGTTAAATGCTATAAGTAATATGAAATTTAAAGCAATTCAATTAGATGCTACATGGCAATGAGTAAAAGTGCAAAATAGTACGTTTGTAGTATCAATAATTTTATTATATGGTAGTATGTCTCAATACTTGCGAGCTGTATTACTGCACACTTGAAAGTATGTACTTTTCCATTACCAGCAACATATTTAGTGCACTGTATATACAGTAACTGTGGGATTCCAACTGGGATTGAGCCTATTTGAAAAAAATAAAGCACATGCTCAGCATGATGTTAAAGACCTTTTAACTTTAAATAAAATGTAAAATTCCCGCTGGTCTGAGCAGTATTTTTCAGCAGGGACATAAGGCCCAAAGTGCTGGTAGTGCTCCGATCCTTCTCCTTCTCCTCAAACAGTCTTTCAGGAAGACTCAGAGAGTGAATTTCTTCTCTTCCTCTTCCTTGAACAAATTTGATTTGTAAGTGGATCCTTAAGCCCCCCCAATGCATTTAGTGTATTGACATTTTATTAGCACTCTTGGATGGCGCGCCACTATTGGTTGTTGCGCAGATAAAGGCCTAATAATGATTAAACTCATAACCCTGTTAGATCAAACAGATGGCAGCCAAAAGGCCCAAAAGAAATTACAATGAGTGATTGCATTTGTCTAGGAACCAGAGTGGCAATAATTGTCTCCGGGTTACCACGGCTACAAGGACTCTGGTTGTCCGCCGCATCATCCTGAGCCTCCGCAGGACCTTGGATATTAGGAGGTCTCGGGTGACCTGGGTGGTGTAATTTTGCATGAGTTAAAATAAATCAATAGATAAACAAAGTTCGTTTGCATGAAACAGCTGGGTGTTTGGAGCCTGCAGCAGACGGCGGTCTTAAAATGAGGCAGAACAAGATTAACATGTTAAAACATGGCTGGGAAGAAGTATCCTGGACAGCTGGACCTGTCTGATGCAGAGGGATGTAGGGGCTAGTGACTGTGCACCAGGCTCTGCCAATTCTCTGGCTCTCTGGACACTCATTGGCTGGCTTTCACATTGCCTTAGCACAGAAAATTGAGGTATTAATGAAATATGTGCTTTTTCTTTGTTACATAGCAGAGCAAAAGTTTACTTGAAAGTGTTTAGTATTGTACTTCAAGGAGCCAGTCATTCATCTAAATATGTGTGTTTTTCTTTTGTATTGTGTAGGTCAGTGCACTGCATGTATTCCTAACACCTCCTATCAAATGGCAATGTGGCAAATAAAACCTGTTGTCATGCACGTGTCGGCTCTCTGGGCATTGTGCTGCTCTGAGTTGTTTTTGTATGGCTATGAAACCTTATTTGAACAACCCACATTAATGCCTTTCTTGCATTGACAAAGGGTAGGATTAGTGAGCATTTCACCTCCAGTCACGCTTTGCATAGCATAACAAAACTGCCACTACAAAAAACAGGAGGGACATTCAATTAGCAGACTTGAAGAGTGTGTGTGTGTGTGTGTGTGTGTGTGTGTGTGTGTGTGAGAGAGAGGAACCGGTTCAGACCGAAAGCTTTTTTGCGCTAAAAATGTTTGATGCAGCGCAACAACAACAAAACAAAAAAACAGAACGTAAGTGTCCCGAGATGTATTTTTAAAAGTTTAAGTTCTCTTAACTTGACAAGGAACCTAAAAAATTTGGTGTTTCTGTGCAAGACACTGCAAAAACAGCGAGACAAGGCACATCGGTCAAAAACGTCCACCTTACGCATGTTAACATAGAAAAACATCAAAGACGGACGCAATAATGCATTCGGTCCCTAAAATTAAAAACTGTCTCACCTTCCACCAGCAGCTGCGGACGTTCGCTTCGATCAGCTCGATGACATCACCGACTTTGATGTTGAGTGGCGGGCCGCACAAAGGGCTCGGAACCCCATAATAATTGCGAATGACCAGCATTTTAGGCAAACCTGAAAAGAAAAAAAAAACCGACAAAGATAATAAAATTTATGTTTTGTGTTTGAGTGTTGGTCAGGCTTTTGTTACTGCATACTGTGAGGACAAAATGTTCCCACAAGGATAGCTCAAACTGAAAACACCTACATTTTGGTGATCAGCTAACAGTTCCTGCAAGACACTCATCTCACTTAAAAGGATAGTTCACCCAAAAATGAAAATTCTATATTCGATACAATCACTTTTGGTGCAAAAAAAAAAAAAATAAATAAATAAATATTTAAGTACTATTTATCTATAAACCACCGCTTCCGGTAAGCTTCACAAGAGGGTGGCGTTCATGCAGTCTCTCGTGTGAAGTATTCATGTTAGCATGTTATGGACATAATCTCACGTTCTCCACTCGGTTGAGACATTCAGGAAAAGCACACAAACACACCATTGTGAGTAAAGAAACAGATACAACTACAGATCTAAACCAAAACTGACGAAGCTTCTGTACAGTGTTCCTACTACTCAGTTGTAAACAGCGTTGCTCTTCCTGGTGTGTTGCACGTGCATCAGTTCTCGTGTGTCTCACGTGCCAATGCGATTACGTCACACGCACCTACCACTGCTGACCGAAAGTGATGATTTAGAGTTAAAAAGTACTTAAATATTGATCTTTTTTGCACCAAAAGAGAACATGTTGCTTTAGGAGACAGTTATTTAAAAGCTGGAGTCATATGGATGACTTTTATGCTGACTGTCTGTGATTTTTGGAGCTTCAAAAGAGAAATCTCCATTCACTTGTATTTTAAGGACCTACTGAGCTAAGATATATTTTTTATTTTTCAAATGTTTTATGGTGAATAAATATTATTATAATATATTATTTTTGGGTGAACTAACACTTTAACTTCACAAGAAAGCACTACTGTTGCATGCCAAGTTAGTCCCCCCCCCCCCCCCCATTATAACATAATATAAACCTATTTGCATTCATTATGTCAACATCACACAAGAGTGTATATGTAAAGACCAGCTGACCATGAATGTCAGATGTGCAGTCTGGCTATTTACTCCAATTAGAAATAACAGACATTTGTTTCATTCCAGTAATTAGATGCAAAGGTCTGGCGGCACAGGGAGAACTATGCTGAGCGGACAGTTGTACAGACGCTTCAGTGAGCTCTGAATGAGTATGTTGGTGTATATGAGGGTGGTGTTAAGGCTGCTTTGCTGAAGGGTCACAGTGATGGTCTCAGCTGGTTGCTGGAGCTGTATATATTCTGCTGTTCAGAAGATGAGAAGAAAGTTCAGACCCTCTTAACACAACAAGCTGCAGCTGAAGCCTTCCAGCCCAGCGGATCATTCAGACCCTGAGCTTACTAACACAGCTGGCTGCCTTTGAAGACGCTTTAAAAAACAGCACGAGCATGCATCTCTTGGTAGGAAAGCGTCTTGCTTGCATACTAGTCCAAGAACCTTTGTGCGCAAGGGCAAGGATTCAGCACCATTAAGCACTTTCAGTGTTTTAACCAACACAGAATGCATCTGGAAAGTGTAAATTGATTATAGATAGCTTGAACAAAAAAAAGAGACAAAATATATACCTGAAACAGCAGGCTCTAGCTTCCACATTAAATGTCAAAGAGCTCAGCAAATTTGCACATGATACTAGATTTGTATGTTTTCTAAAGCAAATGTGAATGGTGCATGCCTGTGCAAAAGTTGCCTTCACCATGCTAGGGTGTTGTGGATGGTTTCTAGGGCATTGCTAGAAGTTTGGTAGGGTGTTCTGGGTGGTTGATAGGGCACTGCTAGGTGGTTGCTTGCTGGCTTAAGTAAAAAGAGCCCACCCCCAAGTCTATATGATATTTGGTCCCTATTTATGGTCTATTTAAGTCTATGGAATTTTTTCGCCAATTTTATCATCCGACAGGCAAAATCCGCACGTTTGATCACTTCTCGAGACCTTCTCTAGCAATAACTTTAATGAATTTACCGACCCCAATATTGTGTGGGATCAGGGTGCTTCTCTCGCTGCTCCACGCAGACAGGGCAATTTAATGGAGACATAATGAACTCAGGTGAGTAGGAGTGGGCGTATCAGGATAGGTGGGGGGAGAGAAGAGAATGACGTGCAATTTAGCTAGATTCACTCATTTATTTTAAATATTTATGAAGCTATTAAAAGCAGGGACGTGGCACATTGCTCCATCAGCACGCAGACATGCCATTAGTCCATTGATATCTGAACCTGTTCCCCAGGTGGACTTTTATTACCTCTTCGGTATCGATCAACCTATCAACAATGCTGAGAAAACATAATTACAGATAATATGTCCCTCTTTACAACAGAATAACAGGTAGAAAGACTGTTGTTAAAGAGTGGTGATTTGAGATTGTATTTGTTTGAGACTGTTTGTGTAGCCGTGGTGATGGAAGTCTAGTATTTCTCTTAGCCCACGTCCTTCCTAATACGTTTTCGAAAACTCTATTTTCAGTTTCCTAACATCATCATTTCCAAAGTATGCGATTCTAGAATGTGTTTTATAAAGTCTCCATTTTCTGTGGAGGAAACGTCGTTCCAGTGTGGACTAGAGGTGTAAACTTAGCAAAATCAATGCACTTTCAACCGAAAACATATTAATGTGGATGTGGCAACTAGTGTATTTGCATTTGAAAAGTTCACTTTCAGTTTCCTAATGTCATTATTTTTAGTATGCTGAAATAGAGAGGATTTTTTAAAAGCTTCATTTTCGGTTCAACCGAAAATGTATTAGTGTGAACATAGCCTTAGAGTTAAAAAAAAAAAAAAAAAAAAAAATTTAAACAAAAAACTGGAACCTAAAGATTTAAAGCTTTCAGTTCAGTTTACAGTTCTGGAATGACTGCACTCTTCTGCCAATGTGGATGGAACATCGTCCTAAAACCACTGTTCAGCAAATTAGACTTATGAGTCAATTCTTTTTAATGAATTGGTCGAAAAGACTTACAAGTCAGTCTTAAATTCATTAGTTATTTGTACAGAAAGCTCTTGACCTAAACAAACAAAGTCGAAACTGAATTTTGTTTTAATAAATTGTATTTAAATTTTAGAAATAGTATTGTTTTTGTTTAATATTCTTGTTTACTATAAAGGCAGTGCTTCCTCAAAAGTAATAGAAATAGATTTGATTCTTTCTAATAATAGAATCATTAATGGAATTATTAGGCACAAGACTCATTACGTGAAATCTGAATTGGAACATATCATTACATTTCTTATGACTCCCATACCTAATTTTTGTTGTGGTTGCATTTCTGTTTCTGTGAAAACGTACATTAATGTACAAGGGCATTATCAGGTGTTGCTTTATTCAGAACATGATGTAATTGGGAGCAGTTCTTAGTTGAAGAAATGGTGAGGTCACCTTTAAAAGCACACAAATAAAAGAAGTTCTTCAGTATAGAACATGAGATGTGAACCTTCTAAAACTGTCTGCGCCAATGGTTTAGATTGAGGGTCAGGGAATGTACAAGTTCTGAATTGAAAAAAATACTAACAGCAAAAATCACACACATTGTATGATTAAGTGCTTCAGGTATACACACAAAACTCTTTTTTTTTTTTAGGAAAAGTGGGTAAAGTGTTTTGCACCGTATGGATATTTGAGATATAGGCTTGATTGTCTTTAAAGGGAGGGCCTATCTCTGCAGGGAAAGATAAACAAAGGAGCTACAGGGGTTAAATGTATTTGTACATCGCATTGTCCTGCTCATATCTGATTTAGGTCTGACGCTAAGCCCTAGTTACGTGCAGAAGCTTACCTTAACCGCAAACGTCAACACTACGGCTCAATGAGTCCTGTCTAAGAATATACAGTCTGGCTCAGATTGGAAAAGTATTTCATGTACAAGACTATGCATGCAAGTTTCATAAGCACAGCTGCTTACGAAACACCAGGAATGCAAATGGAAGAGGCGAGCCTATACAGATTTCAGGGCAGCACACACAGAAGACTGTAAATTAAGAATGCAAAATGACAAATTGTGTTTGTGTGTGTTAGCAATTTACCTGCATAACCTCCGTGACTAGGTGTTTTTCCAATCTGTAATGAAAGTAAATAAATCACATGATTCATACTGACACATGCACAGACTTTGTAATGCATTAATGGTCCAACTCTCTATTTAGTAAAACGTTTTGCAATAGCACAGTCGTTCACGTCATTCATCTGCAACTTGCGTAAACACTATTTGTCACACCACTGCACACAATTGCATGTAAATTCAAGTTTCAAGTTTCACGTTTTATTGTCATTCCAGCCAATATACAAGTATACAGAGGACCGAAATGGCAATTTACCATGTCTGCAGTGCACAATTACAGACAAAACAAGGCACACTTCACAAGCATAATAAGCAATAAACAAGAGCTTAAGAAATAAACACTATGAGCAATATAAATCTATATGTACATATGTATGTATACATATATACACACAATGTAGACAAACCATATTGTAAACAATATCCATACTCTCTAGATAATATACACTGAAGAATAATAAATACAATGAAATTAGAGGGGGAACACACAATGACCACTCAAATACTGGTGGTGGCGGTGGCAGAAGCAGCATATGGTAAATATACCAGTATATGATATACAATAAAGTGTAAAGTGTTAAATCCTATAACACATATGCACAAAGATGCAGAAATTTCCCCATTCACTTCAAGGGCCAGACCTTAGCAGAGATTTACAAATGCACTCTTGGTAAATTACATATCAATATCCTTGTTACATGCAAAAAGTATCATGTTAAGCATGTTACTGCAAAATGAGGGCCATGAATAAAAATGGGTGTGCTGTGAAATAAATGCTTAATCCATAATGCATAATGCAAAATTTAATGCATTCTAAATAAATGCAATAAAGGTTGAAAGCGTCTTGTAATGTTTGACCATTCGAAATCATCACAATTTAATAAAGAGTTATTTCTTCAAAAACTACTCATGAATAATGCAGCATCAGCTTTAAAAATTGCGAAATTACTCTTGTAAAGAGAATTTCTGAAGTAATCATTTTAAAGCATTTGACAAGGTAATCAATGGGAGTAAACGAGGGTCTACAAGTGAAATACATCATAGATTAACTGGAAATCTAAAAAAATAAAAGAAATAATAATAATAATAATAATAAACAAAAACCTCACCTGTGATCCAAAAGAGCTGGAATCTGTGAGCATGTTGAAAATAGGCATGGTTAGACTGAATCTGACAATTTTGGACAAACACACTGTAAAAAAGCTGTCATTAGAGTGTGTGGAACATGTTGTGCTGTGCACTTTTATGATTTGTTTTGCTACACTGCAGGTACCTGACAGCTGCCTGAGCAAAATGACTCGAGGGGCCGGACTAGACGCAGATATGCACCAGGAGCCCATCTCATTGGCTCTCGAGGGAGAGGCCGGGCCTGTACTTGCCGTGAACTTTGTCCTGTCGCACTAGTGTACACCTTACAGGCTATTAACACACAAACATACAGCCGCAGATGCAGGCGTGCTCTCTCTCTCATACACACACACACACACACACACACACACACACACACACATGCACACACATGCACATGTTGGTGCAGCTATCATTATGAGGACTCTCCACAGACATAATGATTTTTATTCTGTGCAAACTATAGATTCTATCCCCTAACACTAACCCCACCCCTAAACCTAACCCTCACAAAAAACTTTCTGCATTTTTACATTTTCAATAAAACAATGTTTAGAATGGTTAAGCGATTTAAATTTTGGGGACACTAGAAATGTCCTCAGAACCACATTTATAGCATAATAACCTTGTAATTACCAGTTTGTAACCTAAAAAAAAAGTCCTCGTAAACCATTTAAACCTGCCAACACACACACACACACACACACACACACATGCATATATCATGGGTTCAGGAAGTCAACGAAGCCTGTTTGTCTGTCATCACCCATCACACTTATCTATGTGGCCTAGGCTGTTATTAGGAACCTCTTCGTGTTGACAGCTTTTATTGCCCTGTCTGATACACTACAGTGTAGTTCAATCATTAGCGTGCAGCGAGGAACAACATCACATAATGCTGAAACATAAGCCAGTGGCTCTCAGCACTCCAATGTAGCTCTGTCAACATGTTTCATAATGAGTAAGTAACGAAATTGATGGAAAGAAAGTGTTGTGTTGAATATGGGGCTCACCAGCGCTTTTGGCACAGATATCCACTCTGCCAAGACACTCTTTATGGGCACCCACACCACATTTGGAACAGAGGTACCCTTGACAGAAGACGCCTCTGTCAAAAAAGATTTCCACACATGAAATCCAGGGTTTTTAAACCTGAATTAATGTATTCCTGGGTTATTTTGTTCCATATTTCAGAAAGACAGACAGACAGAGACAGACAAACAGACAGATAGATCTTTTAATCACTATGTTGACAGATGGATGGGTTGTTAGAGGTGGAAATACTGTATGTAATTTATACAAGACTTGCTGTAATTTCAATCAAATAAATCACAGCTTGCCTGAAAAAATTTATTTTCTTTCTGTTCTAGAATTATTCAAATGACGTACATTGTAATGTCAATGTAGTTTAAGTGGCGTGACCGCTGCCTGCTGTGATGCAATTATTTACGCCACGCCTAAATCTGTTGCAGCTGCTTTGATTGGCCCATTGATTTGCCTCCATCTCTGTCTGTCACTCTCTTTTTCTCTCTCTCTCACTTCTTCCAGGTGCAATATCGATCTCATTGAGGTGCATTGTGGGTATATGGTGTCATCTGAGCTCACCTCAGCAGCATTTTACACGAGCTGCAGGATGTGGTCGTCTCGAAGGTGTGCATGCGGAACTCATGGAAATTACATTTCCCACTCTCTGGACAGATGTTCGATCTGGAGAAAGAGAGAAAGAGGTTGTTAAAAACAACACTGAAGACCTCTTGGCATAACTATAACTTAAATAACTAAAAAGGATAGCTCATTTCCATCAGCACTCTATTGTTACCAACCAATCAGCGGTGATTTACACTTAGATGCATAAGAGAATTTAACCATTTCTAAAGAAAACGTGAATGGTGCTTTCCCATGCAAAACTCGATGCCACGATGCTAGGGTGTTCTAATTGGTTGCCAGGGTATTGTTAAAGGGTTCTGAGTGGTTTTAGGCACATTGCTATACGGTTACTAGGGTGACCTGAGTGGTTGCTTACTGGCCCAAGACAAAAGAGTCCAGATAATCTGGTCCCTAGATATGGCTCATTTTTTCACTCTTTTTATCATCCACCAGGCAAAAATTGCAGGTGGAATGGCTTAGAAAAGTAATAGAACACATTTACCCAACAAGTCATGTGATTTCAGGTATCTTTTATGTATCTTTTATGTCCAAACAGTATGGGACAAGCTGTTAAAATCCCTAACCCTAACCCTAAGTATGAGTAATAGTAATGCTTGCCTAGAGGTAGGCTGGAGTCATGTCTTCTATGGCCCTATTGCTGTTTTATCATCTCTAGGACCATCCTTCCTCTCTCTCTCAAATAACCCTTGATACGATATGCACTGAGTGCCCTCATAATAAAGGCATTAATGGATGACTGACAGATGAGAGAGCTGTCTGTGAATGCTAACGTCATGTCATTAGCGCTGTGAGTGTGTAAGAGTGCTGATATCCAATCAGTTTTCAGCTCCAGACTGATATGATGACACATGACAGAGAGAGAGAGCACTGACTCACCACAGTTCTACAGAATTAATGAGCCCTTCAGATAAATCTGTTAAAAATATGTTATCTAATTAATCAGGCCCCTGTCTCTCATCTTTGGTGCATTAAATCTTTTTCTGCTCTCATGATCCATTCATTTTTGTGGTTAAGCCCTTTTTGAATATGTGTGACATCTGAATGTTGGTAGGTAAGTTGTCAAATGGTTTATTGTGTATTGTGTTTATAGGGTAAATTGTTGGTGTCATCATCCAAATCAGCAAGTTTTTTCTTAACTCATTAAGTCCAGTTGGTCATAATCTCCAATTAAGTGCCTAAAAATGGGTGTATAGTTAAGTGCGAGTACTGAAGAAAGTGATGTGCCAAAACATCTGCTCTTGCTGGTCTGGCTTTTCATTCACTTGCACTTTTTTACCATGTTAATTAAAAAACAAATGAATAATGTATTTTTGCAGACAGCAATTTTTATTTATTTATTTGCTGTCATCATCTAGGAATCATAGATATATTTTCTCTCTCTTCTTCACACTTTTTCTCATAGGTACGCTGTGGGACCACTTATTGCCTTTATTTCGTAAAGACAAAAAAAGTGAAATTCTTCATTCTGACTGAATATGATTCTCCGAGCTAAGAATCAAGAGAATCAAATTCAAGTGAACAAAGATGAAAAAAGCCACTGAATGGGTAAAACTTTAGGAATATTTCGGGTTCAACACAAGTTAAGCTCAATCGACTGCATTTGTGGCATAATGTTAATTTCCACAAAAAGTAATTTTGACTCGTCCCTCCTTTTCTTTAAAAAAAGCAAAAACTCTGGGTTACAATGAGGCATTTATAATGGAAGTGAATGAGGCCAATCCATAAACTTTAAAATACTCACTATTTCAAAAGTATAGCCACAAGACGTAAAAAAAACGATGTCTATTTGCATTACTTTAGTGTGATAAAATCACTTACTAACCTTTCTGTGTAAAGTTATAGCCAATTTTACAACTTCGTTGCCATGACGACTTAATGCTGTTAACCATAAAACCCTAAAATAACCATAAAGACGGCAATTTACAAGACTTTACAGCTCAAATAATCCAAAAGTTTTGTTTTAACATAAAAAATAATGTAAGTGCTTTTAAAAAAATTATAAGCTTCACATTTCTGCCTTTAAACCCTCCAAAATTGGGCAGAATATGCAGAATATGACCTACTAAAAGCAAAACAAACCAAATAAACTAACAAAAAAAAAAACTAAAACAATGCAGACCTGGAATATTCTGTTACTCCAGTCTATCTGCACAACAATACCAACCACTTTAAGAAAATAAAGAAAACCCTTAATTTCACATTGTATTATAAGGTGCACCACTGCAAAAATGCTTGGCTATGCAGGTCTGTCCTCATTACTGTGGTTATTCTGGAGTTAAAAATAAACACTGACACTGTTTTAGTCTTGAATCAGTGCCAAGATCTACTGTCGTATCTAAATCATGTATCTGTGTCTTCTGTCAAAGGAGATAACAACTCTGATTACTTTATATGATGCATGAACAAACCTGAAAAACCAGACAGAGAAGTGCAGACTTTGGAGGTCATACTTAAACACACTTACACACACACACATAAACTCACTCACAAGGCCATGCCGAACTGCTCCAGCCATTTCTTCTTTAGCTCCTTGGTCTTGAAGAAGAACTCAAAGCCGGTTTGACCCTGGTTGTGTGTGAGGTAGAATCCATGATACCACTGGAATAGAAATAGAAGGCAAGAATATCCATGTTACAAATGCACAAACAAGTAAAGCTGAAATTTTTAATTTTTGAGTGATCTACTCCTTTAAGGCCATCTGGTTAAAAACATCAAAGACGCTCCATGCATGCAGCCTAATAAGGATAAGAGTACAAAGAGATGTCTGTGTGGTTGCTCTCTGTAGACTACATACTGTGAAGGGGTCATTGTTGTTTATGTAACACTGATGAAACACCATTATCAAACCAAGCTGTGGCTTTTACTGCTCTCTCTCTCTCTCTCTCTCTCTCTCTCTCTCTCTCTTCTAAATGCAATATTTACAGCATATTATCTTGCAAATAATTGTCCTGGCATGACACCATGTAATGTATTATAACAAATGACATCATGTTTTCTCATTTAGCTGTGTCTGGTGTCGTTGCGTTCGTTAGCAGTCGCTAGACAGTTTTTAATAGGAAACACCATCTGTGCGAATGAAACCTGCTCCACTGCAGTAACTGATTATGGCACGCAAGCATAACAGCATCTTCGGTACTCTCAGCATAGGAGCATCGATTCTGGGCAGCAATTAGGAGACTGGCTGCAGACCTTTCTGTTTTCTCTTTCAGAGGTCGGGTTGTTGGTGATTTTGAATGAGTAGAGGTCGATCACTTCCTTCATTTCGTAGTTGTCTCCCCGTCGTTTGCATACAATCACAGCTGCGTCAAACAAGAAAATGTGCCTGCAGCAGAAGAAAGGTGAAGATCGAGTGAGAAATAAAAGTTGAACGCTTGAGAGTGAAACCTTCATAATCCTTAGGCCTCTTTAAAGCCTGGCTGTGTTTCAGGATGAGCAGTATTCCACACTTTAATCATCTCACCTGTCTTGTTTGGCTCGTTTGTCGACTGAAGCTACTCGCACTTCACTGTCACCTTTCGGTCTCCCATAGTTACGGAGAGACTGATTCTGCAGAATACAAACAAGGTGCAAAGTCAATGCTTGTACACTACTCTGCATGACCATTTGCAAACCCAGATCATATTTAAAGGTTTTTAGCTTGATGTGTTTTAAGATATTTGAGATGCCAGTGATTTACACGTGCGACTGTTTGTTCACGATGTAAGAACAAAAAACCTAATTCAATTATTACTCACAAAATTTTGTTTGATTGACTTAATATCAGAGTTAATGTAGACCTTATGTATTTTGATAATAAGATTTTTCTATGTTTTTACTGAAACAAAAAGACAAAAATACAGAGTAAGAAAATGAGTTTTTGCAGTGTAGATGTAGTGTAGAGATGTTTTTCTTTCCACATAACTGTTCACAGCTCCATACTGCCTCTGTTTGACACTTTTTAGCAGTGTTGGGGAGAAACCAAACTAACTAAAATGGGCAATGCTACTAACTTGACTACATTTTTCAAGAGCATGACAGTTGCTCAGCTGTTTTCACAGTAGTGCAGCTTTTCCAGTAACAAGCTTTTTTTATTTCCAACAAATATCGTTGTAGTGAGACAAAAAAAAAAAAAAAAAAGGCCCACACAGTCTTGAATACTTTCTCTCTGTCATGTAGCGTTGGGAAATCTGGTTCATGTTTGCAAATCGGTTTGTTCGAATGAAACAAAATGTTCCTATAAGTTTCTTTAGTAGCGTTACACACAATTCTGTGTGTAGTGAAACAGTTATTTTATTAAATACTTCAACATCTCACTATGCTGATTCTCAGTACAATTAAATTTCAATAATTTAGGGTGTTTTTATTTTATTTTATTAGTTGTTTTTAGTGCAAAATTATGTTTTAAAGTTTGACGTTCCAGTCAAGTGAGATCCTCATTATTTCCGTGCCTGCTAAAAACTGCTATGATTTCTTAAACTATATAACACGGTAGTTCAAAGTAAACAGCTTCAATGTAGTTATTTCCTTTTTATTAGCTGCTTTGAAACGATGTGTGTTGTGAAAGGTGCTATACAAATAAAAATGACTTTACTTATAGTGTGACTAGCTTTTTTCTTTTTATATCAAAAGAGTAGCTTGACTATAGTTTAACTATTTTAAATTCTAAGCTTGTAGCCTGGCAGGCTACACTTTCAAAGTAGCTTCCCCAACACTACATTTAAGAAATGTAAGTTTGTGATTTATGTTTAGAATTCGATTAAGCTCACAAGGTTTTCTATAGATTTCTGGTACTGGTCGATGTCCCGCAGAGTCTCAATGTCTCTCTTCACCTCGTTGACATACAGGGCCAGATCCTGTAGAGATGAAATTGCAACAAAATGTCTCAAAAGGGATAGTTTACATAGAACAACATAAGGGCGAGAAGCTTATGATTTTGGGTAAATCCCTTTAACATGTAGCATTTGAAGACTTTGACCTGGGTATTCACAGGGAAATCTTTCAACACGTGCTAAAAATAACCGTATTTCCTCCCCAGCTTCCTTATTGACAATGCCGCCTCATGTGATGTTTTCGAGTGACTCATTTCCTTCTAAAATTGTAAAATAAGATTTAGCATCTAAAAAGGCAAGGTTTATTCGCCGAATTTCATTCCAAACACAGTGCTCGCTGCTCCCGCGATTGGAGTATAGCGACTCATTCATCATTGTGCATCTAGAAAAATCAGAGATTGGGGGGCTGGCTCGCCCACAGCGCGAAACATTCAGGGGAGCACTTGAGGAGGTTAACCGTGTTAGCCCGATACCCCAATCACTGCTAAGTGGCAAATTTATCCAAATGAAATCATCACAGCCCTCGGTGCAATCTGCACAATCTTCTCAGCTTGATTTGCCTCAGTTAGCAGACAGTTACCTGTCAAGATGCATCCGCTGCCATCTTGATCATCTCGAGTCAAGAGGGCCAATTTATTTCAAAACAATGTTTTTCTTAAGAAACAAAGATTATAAAAAGCTGATGTTTACCCGTAGAGCAGCAAAATCAACAGCATAAAGAGAATGGAATTTTCCACTGATGTAATTTCTAATTGAACAGGTCCTGCAATATCTCAGAAATATGAATGTTTAAAAGACTGTTGGTATAAAAGATGGGGAGCTAACCAGCCGAGTAGCAAGCACTCTCTTATCCCTGTCCCAAATGCCGCACTTGATGTGGCCTTGTGTACATTCCATTTACTGTACATGTATGCATTTAGCAGATGCTTATATCCAAAGTGAATTCAAGGTAAATGTTACCTGGGATTTAGACCAATGACCTATGGTTGCTACAGTTGTGCCATGCCCTACTAGTACTAGCTATCGGGAAAAAAAAATAAAATATATATTTTATATCTATACTTTGTTAGGTATTGGTGATGTTACAAGGGGAAACATCAGGTTGTGATAGCAATAAGAAGGTTATGGGTTTATTCCCAAGTAGCACACAGATAATACTGATAAATATACAGTACCTTAAATGCACTGTAAGTCGCTTTGGATGAAAATTCCACGTGAACAAATGTAAATTTAGAAACAGAAAGCTGAAAGCAAACATTTCATCTCTTACATTTAGATGTATATATTTAGCAGATGCTTTTGTCCAAAGCGACTTACAGCGCATTCAAGGTATACATTCCATGGGATTTAAACCCATGACATTGGTGTTGCTACAGTAGTGCTATGGCAAAATAGTTATGTTAGAATACCTGTTGAGATAAATGAAATACAGTATATACAGTATATGGTGTTAGGTCATGGTGACGTTATAAGGGTAAACATCAGGTTACAATTGCAATGAGAAGGTCATGGGTTTGAATCCCAGGGAGCGCACTAACAGATAAAATATACCCCTTGAACAAATTTAGAAACACAAAGTTTTGAAAAGAAGGACAAGCAAAAGATCCACTGACCTTCATGGCGTCTAGAGCTTGGCGTAAATTACTCTTGTCTGTGGCATCATGGGTGTGTTTTACCAGTTCCTGTTAGGACGAAAACTAGATATGAGATGGCTGAGCTTTGCTCACTGTTCAAGCATCCGTGGCCCATGTCTCAATGTCTTATTATCACCAGATGATGATGAACACAGCAGACAGTCAGCTGTACAGGAGAGAGACGGCGTGCCGGAGGACATCTGTCACTCTCACATGCTATCATAACTCCTGCTCATCATCGTGTAAATTGTTTACCAACAATAACAAGAGCATATTTAGGTTTTAGTCATCTGAAAATGTAATGCATCCTTTAATAAAACAGGAAAAACAATAAACAAGGTGATTATGTGGTGAGTGTTATGACAACACACAATAGGACAAATTCATTAAGTTGGGCCACTTTTGCATGCAGTATTTTAGTAGCAAAAACCTGTGTCTGATTCACTTACCACCCACTATAAAATTTAACCAGGTGCTAAATGCACTGAAATAGCACTTTGACGGACTTAGATTAAGTCACTGTCATTCTTTTCAGCTAAAACAAGCCTCCTTTCAATGTAAATTTGGCTTATTATAGATTGCGCCTTATTCACAAAATTCAGCGCTATTTGTATAGCATCATTTTCTTTGCGCTATTACTGCCCACAGATAGCAAGGGGTAAACTGAGTTTGATTACAAAGAAATGTTTGTGTACATTTTCTGATGATCATGGAGACAGCATTTAATCAAATCATGAGCAAATGATGAAGAAGAGCATTATAACGGGGCATATATTTATACACGGGGTGTAGTCAAGCGCAATTTCTGCCTTTTAAAGAGCCGATTCAGGTGCCTGGATCACAGTGGTGGTGCGATAATGTACAATCCCAGTAAAGTATGTAAATCGCCAATCTGGAGAACTGCACTGTGCAAATTGAATAATTTTGTGGGCATGTTTGAGCCATGACCTGATTTGCATTATACTTTTAGTGAATTGAGTGCTAAACAATGCAGAATGCACACCTAAATAAACGGCACGATCAGTGTGTGAAATTAATTCTTAGTGAATTCCCCCCAATGACAACACTACAAACACACACCCAGTGTGGCATATCTTTCTCTCTTTACTTTCTCACACACAACCAAGCTGAAATAATATCCCAACCTGCATCACAGGTTCAAGAATTCAAATGAGAAGCAAAAGGTTTGCGTGGGGTTGAAATTGCCTTCCTGCTTGGGGATGAAGTAAACAAGACATCTGGGCCAGTCCGCAGGTTAAGGGAAGGTGCTATGCATAACCTTTACTCAGGTCTGATAAATGGCCTCCTTTTGGCCTAAGAGATATATTGCCATCCAGCACAAGCCAAATCCCCTGCGTTAGTCAAGCTGAACCTGCGCATTATTATCAGAAGCAAGACTGACATCACCTTATTTTTCATTCTCACTTCTTTCTGCCCTCACACAGAGAGAATGAGAGAGAGAAAGAGAGAGTGAGAGAGAGCAAGGAGGTATGACACTAATACAGAGATTACTTTGAAATGTTATAGAAATTCCTTGAGAAACATATAATTCTAACATGATGTCATAGGGCAGCATCACAGCATTCATTATTCCGGCATTATGTCTGGAACACTTTGCAGCTTATTCTGGCCAAGAACCGCCCAATTAGACAGGAAGAGAACTCATATGTAAAGCAACCAATCACGACCATTTTATTTCTGGGGCTTGTAAACCTGAAATAGTAGATACCACAAAAATAGATTGGCACAGAAAAAAGACGAAAAAAATGCTGTGGCAGTCTCGTCGAGTGATTGTACAAAAAACACCAAAGAAATTAACCCCAAAAAAATTATGAAGACTTTTTAATCAAATTTTAATCAATAATAATTATTATTTAAAGACAGAAAACACAAATGAGCATACAATTCTGCTTGGGAATTTCTTGTTTACTTGATATTTCATTTCTCAAACAAAACTCTAGGTATCTTTTGAAGATTTGATTCTACAAACCTTGCTTACTCTTTGTTTGTCCTTCACTCATTTACATTCATTAGCATTTGTGATTGATTCTTCAACTTTGGGCACTTTTAGCACTGTGTGAGCTTAGAAAGTGAAGTCTAGTTAAAACATGTTCCGTACTCCCACTAGACATTTATTTATTTATTTATCCATTTATTTTTTCAAATGTGTCTGCTAAAAATGTCCAACAGTGTATGTGCATGCATCACTGAAGATTTTTGTAATATTTTTCTGAAAGTCATTAAAATTGCCACCACAGTGTCATTTCTACTATTTCACAAAATCTGTATTGTGTTCTGTAGTGAAAATGACAGTAATTTAAATGACATTTTAATGTTTTTGAAATAAAATGACTACTTTGAGCCAAGTTTAATTTCATTTTATGTATCCTTACTAATACTATAAATACAAACAAATAAATAAAATTTTTCACACTTTTTGCTTAATTTTTCAAAAGTAAATCTTGATTGGAAATGACACCCTACAAAAAAATATTCTTCTCACAAGTGATTTTTTTTTTTTTTTTGCAAACATCACATTTCATATTTCATCTCAAGTATGCTCTTCACTGACGTTGTTGTCGACGTGATTAACAACTACACTTACTTCTGACAAAACTTTATCAGAGGCAATATTTTTTGCTGTTTTGGCAATGACGCCACAACTTTGGGACAGTCGTCATTTTTGAAAAACTGATAGAAAATGTTTCCCCATACTAAATATATTGAAATGCTTTATCTTTATTTTACCTATTTGTTTAGAATATCATGGTTTTAAAAGTGTAATAATATGTTTATAAAGAACCATTTTCATTTTTTAACTGTTTTAACTGAGTTTTAATGTGACCTTCATAATAACAAAAAGTTTAAATCTGTCTGTTTGTTTTAATAAAAATCAACCCCTGGGGCATGACATTTCCTGAGGTTGCAGAAACATCTTTAAATGCAGCCCTGGAAGTAGGCGACCTAAATGTTGCCATCTTTGCTTTATGGGCACTCAGTTTCGGAAACTTTTTTTCCCCATTCAAAAAAGTTAAACACTGCTAAACTTGATGCATCACTAACAGTCGTGCATTTTGCAAATCGCTGTCGATTTGCAAATGTACCATAAAACATAATAACTTAAATTTGATATTTATCAGCTTAGTTGGAATGACTTCACAATAATCGTTTATGTCAAATTTGACTTCCTAGTATTTTATGGTCCCTACATATATACACAAAAGTCTCTATAGTCATATAACCTCTGCTGTTACCTAACCACCTTTACTTTCTCACTACCAACTTCTATATAGCTTTTTATTTAAAGCTCTCTCTCTCTCTCTCCCTGTATCTCTCACTCTCTCCCTCTCTGGCCAAGGCTTCATCCAGCAGAGCAAGGAGCAGAGAGAGACAGTCTGTCACATGCTAGCCTGCTCTCCAGAGGGGCAAGAGACAGACAGACATGTTCTCTGCACTGCCGGCCTTACACACACACACACACACACACACACGCTCCCTAAACCCACAGCAGACCAGATGGGCAAGGAGGTGAGGTGAGCTGTGGACAGCCATGCAAGCATGCTAAGCAGACACACATGTACACACCCACCCACCCACACCCACACACACGGAAACACCTTCACTGTCCGCAGAGAGCCAAAAGGTTCCTGGAACAGCAGGAGTACTGAGGTGACTTCAGTCTTCACATGCTATTCATATCTCTCTCTTTCAGTCTTCACACACTATTCGCACTCTCTCTCTCTCTCTCTCTCTCTCTCTCTCTCTCTCTCTCTCTCTCTTTAACCCTTCTCCACATTTATTTCTAAATCCCCTCATAGCTGGGTCATGAAGTAGACCTAACGTGTGATGGACAGAGACACACTATGAAATATTCATGACAGGCTGCGTGAGATGATTGTGGATCAGGGCCAGACCAACATTCACCACTGAATGAAGCATGCTGATTGTCCATAGCTCTGGGACGTATTGTACTGTCCTCTACTGGTGGATTTAAGAAACAGAACATACTGCTGTCTGTCGAGAATCGGTGCTTCTCAATCGGAAGGCTGCAGCCTAATTAGGCTGGATATCTTGGCTGCCACATCATTAAGCACCGTCGAAGGCCGTCTCAATTGTGAGCACACTTGGAAGGCAGCCTCGTTTCGCAGCCTTCGTTAGCCACATTTTGGAGGATGCTTCAGGTGCATTCTTCGTGGCCTTCAATCATCCACAATACTTTGCACAATTCAGTTTTTTTTTTTTTTTTTTTTAAGAAAATATCAGAAAACAAATCAAAAGGATGTGCACCCTCCTGGTGGCTTCCTCCATTTCTACAGAGTATTTGTAGTGGTTCACAAATACTTTATTTTTTGAAATTTTCACAGCATGACCGCGGAGGTGGAAATATTTATGACATAGCCAAGTGGACTGTTTCATTTATAGCGATGAATGCTGAGGAGGAGTCTAGCCTACAGCCTCAGAAGGACTGGTCTAGGAAGGACACAGCCTTACTAGGATGCAGCCTTTCATTTGAGAAGCACCCAATATAAGACATGGACAACACTTCCCCTAGTGGTCATTAAATGTAAAGCAGTCGATGAAAGACAACATGAAATCAGAATTGACCCAATTTACTTCCTTAATAAACATTCTTGGTCTTATTATGCATCACTCATCAGTGCATGTAATTCTAAAGAAAAAAAGTTTTTTTTAAATCTTTTATAAAAAAAAATATAATAGCTTTCCCTGCCTCTGAAATTACTTTTCTGCTGAAACATCCAAGGCCACCAGACTGGAAAAACAGTATTAAAGGGATAATTCACCCAAAAATAAAAATTAAAATTATCTCATTATTTACTCAACCTCACGCCATCCCAGGTTTTGATACGTTTCTTTCTTCTGCTGAACACAAACGAAGATCTTTAGAAGAATATTGCAGCTCTGTGGGTCCTCACAATACAAGTGAATGTGTACCATCATTTTGAAGCTCAAAAAAGCACATAAAAGTAATCTTTATGACTCCAGTGGATGGATCCATATCTTCAGAAGCGATATAATAGGTGTGGGTGAGAAACAGATCAAATTTTTTTTTAACTTTAAATCCTCCTCCCTGCCCAAGAGGTGGCGATAAGCACAAAGACTGTGAATCGCCAAGAACAAAAGAAGAAGAATGTAAAAGTGAAAGTGGAGATTTATACAAAAGGATTTACATTTTGATCTGTTTCTCACTCACACTTATTATATCGCTTCTGAAGATATGGATTAAACCACTGGAGTTTGGAGATTATTTTTAAGATGCCTTTATATGCTTTTTGGACCTTCAAAGTTCTGGTCACCATTCACTTGCATTGTGAGGACCTACAGAGCTGAAATATTCTTCTAAAGATCTTCATTTGTGTTCTGCAGAAGAAAGAAAGTCATACACATACGGGATGGCATGAGGGTGAGTAAATAATGAGAGAATTTTCATTTTTGGGTGAACTATCCTTTATCCAATAATATTATAGCCTACTGTGTTTTAATGTTTAATGATCAATTCAAGTCCCACCGCATTATTGTCTGTTTTGCTAACAAATGTGTTACATTACCAAAGTTAAATGAGTTGTGAATACCGTTTCATCCAGGTTCAATACAGGTTACGCTGAATCGACAGTAATGTTGATTACAACAAATATTAATTTCAATCGTCCCTCCTTTTCTTATTGTAACAATGGAATTAAATAGGGCCAATTTTTGGAGGGTTTAAAGGCAGAAATGTAAAGTGTATAATTTTATAAAAGCCCTAACATATTTTTTTTTCTGTTAAAACTTGTTTATTATTTTAGCTGTAAAGCTGTTTAAATCATTGTTTGTAGAGTAATTTAGGGTTTATAAGCATTTTTATAACACTAAAATCATGCATATTTTTTATGCCTTTTGGCTATACTTTTGAAACAACGAGGATTTTGACATTTATGTATTGGCCCCATTTACGTCTATTGTAAGTGCCTCACTGTAAATGCTTTCTATATATATATATAGCTGTTTAAGACATTTATTGAAGACTAAGGATAAACATGGCAGCGTACAGGCATGATACACAATACAACAAAATAATTTCATACCTGAAGGAGCAGATGATACTTCAGAACTCTCTGCATTGGAACAACAAGCAGATCTCTCAGGGTAAACTTCCCATTATTGGCTCGTTTGGAACATAACTGAAATTAGTAAGAAATAAACAATTTCCACACAGCTGTAGATAAATCATTGTTAAACTAGTTAAATAAATAAAATATTACAATGAAGTGCTGTATCATTAATAGCCACAGGGGGGCGGTGTCTAACAATAAATCAATTCTACCCACTCCATATAAATTCTGATAGAAGACAAGAGCTACAGGCACACATTATTTCATAATAGAACCATTTCTTATCTCTTATAGTTTATATATAGCAAATCAGAGCCAAAATCTATCTGGGAAATTATCTCAAATTAGCATTTAGACATTTCAAAACACAGTCCTATGGCATCTTACCTCCAACATCTGCCTGACGTCCTCTCTTTTCTTACAAATGTCATCTAAACACGCAATGGCTAACTCTACTTGACTGCAGTATTTTCCATACAGGACTAATCTATAAAAAAGATAATCAGATCCATGTAAGAAGGGAAGAGAGGAAAAGGAAATAGGTGATAGACAAAGTCTGATTTGTTTAAAGAGTTCACGGGAATAAAGTGATCACCTCTCTTTGTACTTTATGAAGATCTGGTACATGTTACTAGCATTATGTTGAAGCACAGACTCCTGGACCTCCTTCAAAAGGCTTGTGTGCACTTTTACAAGGTCCTGTTACAAACAGAGAATGTGAAACATTTAGAAACCAGAACGAACATTAGAAGTCATGAGACAGCTTTTTCACTTACTGGAATATTGATGAAGACTTTTTCAATCTCCACACCAGACAGTGACTGTCCCAGAGGCTTCATAAAGAACTGTGGGTAAAAAACAAAACAAAGACTGGCCAGATGAGATTTAAGCTTAATCATGTCATTATATAAACTTTCACTGAACTATTATGGAATTTCTTATAAAACTGTACCATGATTTCACTAGTAACTATAGTATTTTTTATTTTATTTTTTATTTTTATTGACAGTGGTGGCTAACACCAAGATACCACATGGTTACCGTACTAACAGCAATGGTAGTAACTATGTGATATTGGTGGAAACCATGATGTTACCATAATAAAATTATGTATTTCAGACTTTATGTAACAGTAGGTTTGACCGTATGGACTATGTGGGTGCAGTTAAAGAGGTCTCACTTTCTCTATGGAGTCCAGAGTCTCAGTATATTTCTCTTCCGTCTGTTTAATTTCCATCAGACAGCAGCTCCTGATGTCTGTCTCAGCCTGTTTCTGCAATTACAACAGTAAAAGAGAGAAAGAGAGTCCATCAGTAAAGTTTAGGAGGCATTTTATGAGTTATAATGTACAGTATCTAAACATATGTTTTATTGTAAAGCAAGACACGTAAAGGGGAGCACGTAGGGGTTAGCTCACCTGTGGTGCTACCAGCTCAACCTTCATCAAGTCTTCATACACCTCTCCACCTTCATCGTCATCGTACACACAGTCGTAGAGATCTTCCTCATCTTCAACGCCATTCTCACTTTGACACACAGAACAAACATCAATATTAACAACAATGTTTATTCAGTGACCAGACCAGACAAGAGTGATTTTTCCTGAAGTTCTTGCTTTGGTAGACAGGCTTATTTGTCTGTTATGATTCAGAAAGAACAGCCAGATGCTTTTAGACCAAACTGAACAACAGATTGAATAGTAAGATGGAACAGAAAGACCCCTGAGACAACAGCATGTGTTAAAACAATTGAGCATATCTGATGTACTGAAGAAAAAGACTTCTTCTCAAAATTGCTCGTTGGGGCTTTTAAAACGATATTGTTTCCCTTGTCTGAATAACACATATGGTTGAATTACCATGGCAGCGAAACCAAGAGCCAAACTTTTAGCTGAGTCAGGACTTAAAATCCCTAAGATAGGGATCCATATAGATGGATCTCCTCCATATAGTCATAAAAGAGAAAAAGAGGATGATATAGAAAGAGACTGAGTTAATCTATTTTCCTAACCACGTCAGTAGTTCGAATTTTACAAGGGTCACTGACAAATAAAGTTGTCTGAGGTGATAAAAATAAGAAATAATTAAAAAATGTAGTTTAAAACATATGTCAAGTTTGAAGATTTTTTTCTGTGTCCAATTTGATCTGGACAAACAAAAAGAAAAAAAAAAGAACAAAAAATCCCATCATTAACCCACAAAACTCCTTCAAAATACTATATCATGTGTGTATATCTATACAGAAGAGGGAATAACCGTGTAAATGTGAAATTAACAGATGCAGAAGAGGTCAGGCCAAAACATGGTGACAGCAATATATATATATAAAACATGATATCAAATACTTAAGTATGCCACATTAGGAGAGCAGACATCGCTACTGAATCTTCAGCACCATGACAAAATAAATTACATTTTCCTTTGTGAGCTTGCAGTCAGAAATAAATGCAACGAGATAACAAAATGAGTGTGTACCACGCAATAATGGCAAAAACAACAAGTCTTTTTATTGCGTTGTGTTCCCTGGCTGCACTCAAAAATAAACAAACTACAGCATGACTTGTGTAGTCAGATTTACAAACAAATGACTCTTGTGAGCCGGTTCGCTCCAAACAACTCACCAATTTTCTGGCTACAGGTTTGAATCAGTTTGACGAATCCTTCGCTGAATGAGCTCGCTGAATCAGTCAGAGTGTTTGCTGAATTAAATGATACTTACTCACTGAACCGCAAGTCTTCTCATTCAGTCATGTCCATCAAAATTAACACAAGGCAGACCCCCACCCCACCGAACCCCCCTCCATTTTTCCTCCATTTGGTGAAACATTTACTGAATATTACTCCTATTAAGCCACCATAATAAAAAAAAAACAATGAAGAACAAATTGATGATGTGTCCTCACATGTTTGTAACAGGTGCAGTTTCATCGATAGACAGAAATTGGTTTATCTCAATTGTCACAATAGCCTGTGCTGTTTAACATACATATAAATGGGAAACACAGCTACGTATATTAAATTCAGTTGTCATATACAACAATAACAATATATAGCCCATATATTTTTCTAAAGATAGTACTAAATACAGTTTAATGAATGATAAGAAATATTTATAGCCATAAATATCAATTCACTTGCCACTAGCAGGTGTGTAAAAAAGTTCATTTTGGACCTTTGGCACAAATGAGACAATTGTTGACATAGAGTTATAAAAATGAATGTGGATGGCATAGCTCAGATAATTTGGTCTTGAACAAATTTAACGAGAAATGTTAGACTTCATTTTCAAATCTATGACTTTTGATTGTAGAGTTTAGTAAGAAGCAGGAGACTTAAGCAGAAGTTTCTCCACTTAATTCTATTGCTGTCTATGAGAAACAATTGGAAAAATTAAAGAGATCTCATTTGTGAAATGTATTTCTTATGGGTGTGATTTCCTACATTCAGGCCAATTTTCCTTTATGGGTGCTGATGTAGCAATTGTGATAATCATTTGACAGTGTGATTCAGCTACAACGTCACATTTAAACATAAACTGACACAGCAGAAGTGAGTGGTTTACAGTTTGTGAGTCGGAATGTAGTGCACACTTTATAGATCAAATGATTGTATCATTTTTGGACCATTCAGTGGGGTGTGACAAAATCAAACAGTACTGCTAGGCTCTCCATGGTCCTGTTATACACACCTTTAGGGGTGTATTTGTTTTTGCCCCTGTCCACTAGAGCGAGAAAACCTATTTATGGCAGAACATGGAAGGAGTGTGCCCAGGCTAAAGGCAAAATCTGACAGCTTGCTTCTAAACAGGTTACCTCAGCAGCTATACAGCAGACCGAGCAGAGAGAATGGCCCTAGGTGTGTGTTAAAGCATACTCTCCACTCACAGGAGGACAGTAGGTGTGTGGCACACATTATTCCTTGACTGAAAAGGTTAACATCAACCTGATTTTTGGCTCTTATAACATAAGTAAAGTGATTTGAACAAATTAATATATATCTCATTTCTACAGTGAAGAACATCATATTGGAAGAAAAAAAAATGTCATACTCTATCAGATCCTCAAGATGGTTATAAATGTCTTCATCTTCAACACTTTCTTCTGTTGGAAACGGCCTAGAAAAGAGACAAAGAAAGAGAAAGAGAAAGAGAAAGAGAGAGAGAGAGAAAGAGAGACAGAACAATAAGTTTGTCATACATAATCTTAAAATAATTCAATACTTTTAATACTTAAAAAAATTGTTATAAAATTTTTGTCTTATTTTTTTTATTTATTTTTTTTACATACCTTATTCCAGTTTGCTGTGCAATATGTGTATGTGAGAGTTTGGACAATGTGTCCATAACCTGAGAGGAAAGGAGAAAAAAATATATATTTTAATAAAATTAATTAATGAAACATTTACTTGTAAAAATCAAAATGAACCATACTTAGTTTCTTAATATCCATAAGCACAATAAAACTTATTCCTGGTAAGTAAAAAAAAGTCCCAACCAACAATCCTTTTATTTTTATTCTTATTCTTTTTATTTTTTTCATTAAAGAAAAATTCCTCTGCAATGACAGAAAACAAAGAGGTAACACTTTATAATAACTTTCATTAAAAGACTTTAACTAACAATATATAAACATTATATAATTCTTCACAGATCAGTTATTCTTGCACATTCAAATTTAAATGAAAATAGTTCAAAAGTTTAATACAATTTTTAACTATTTGAATGTGCATTAACTATTGTTCCGTTAAGGAATATAATATGAAATAATGTTTGTTAATGTTATTAAAGAAAGTCATTTTAAAGTATTACCTTTAATGACTTAAAATCTTACAACTGTATTCAAGCTAGAAATAAGAAACAGCATTGCAGTGCTATGCAAGTATATACCAGCAGTGGTCAGTGTGCATCAACAAAAGCAGTACGTTACATTGCTTTATGAGGATTATATTGAATATCAGCCTCTGACACTAAAAAATGTTATAACATTCATCATTTGTTTTGTACACTATGGCCAAGTCTGTTCACCCCTCTGATCTTTCACAGAGCTGCATATGAGTGCTGTTCATTCAGTTTGTGACTAGCTCTTCATTTTGTTTGGTTCAATACATTAAGAGCAGATTTCACGGTAAGGTAAAGATACCACAATGCACATGTATAAAACAAACAAATATATGGTTAAACAAATACTGTATAGTCATGGATAAATGCAAAAAGCAGTTCAATAGCTGATGAAGCTGTGCAAAACTCCCTGTAATATGTATACTTTTATAATATGTTTACAATATTTATACTGAATAATTTATACTGTTTATAAATTATAATGTTTAAACATGCTATGCAGATCACTGTGTGACAATTGACAACTTGGATGTATTTAAAAATGTTGCATTGTATCCTGAAGAAATCTAATTTGGACCCACTTTATATTAGGTGTCTTTAGCTACTATGTAATTAGGCATTTGATACAATGTACTTAATATGTACATATGTGCTGTTGCATTGTACTTTACATTTAAAGTACCTGCATTTAATTACATCTGTAGTTAACCTTACTGTTAACCTTACCCCTTACCCTAAACCCTACCCCTACTTCTAAACATACCCGTCCCTCAACCTCAGTAGCAGCAAATGTGAATCTTGTGAGAATTTTGAAGAACAACATGTAGTTACACAATAAACATTGTATTGTATGCATTTAATGTTATTATATAGTAGTTAAACTGCAAAAATGACAATAAACATGACACTGACTTGACAGATAATAGCACTGTTGCCACATAATATTAAGACGTAAAAAAAATTGCGTCATTTTATGGATTGCAAAATTTTCAGTTGTATTTGTGGAAATGACCATATCTATGATGAGCACATGAGTGTTTTGAGCTTTTTAACACATTGTGCCAGGGGAAGATGCATTCTGTAATCATTTACGATCACACCAGCTCGACTAATCTCTGCTGCCTGCATTCCAGCTAAATTGCATAATGAATACAGAGCGCAGACTGAGTCAAGTGTGCAAACATCAATCCCTGCACACATCTCTGACCATTTTGCAGAGAGAGAGAGAGAGCTGCTCATCTTGTCTTTCCAAATCCTGTCTTTCAAAGAGATTGTGGCAGAATCTGATTCAATGCAACTGACCTTTAAATGCAACCAGCCTGACATGATGGAAGAAAATAATTTATCATAATTTATCTTTGTGGCTGGAGATGGAGAGTTTCAGCCAATATGCTCTTTTGTGAATCTGTGTGTGTCATGTTTAACCATCTTTATGGGGACCAAAAAACTGGAAACCTACATTGTGGGGGCCTAATTAGACCTAATGATCTTCATAAAGGCATTAAATAATGTCTTATTTCAAAAGTCTCCCAGGTGTCTATTTAATGCATGTGTTTTCATGTGGAAGATGTTGTTTTTAGAGCGTTTGCTCATCTGCAATACATGGCTGAAACATTTGGATCTGCAATTTATTTGATGGTTTAGAACAAATGGGAATGCACTCTTTTTACAATGTTTATTAGATGTTTGTGCACAATGAAACACTATAACGTAAGCGATTTTACACAATTTTACACAGTTTTTTTTTAAAGTAACTTTGCTGTTCTGTTGTAAAAGAGCTTTACCCTCCCTGATTACGTATCTGTTTTGTAATGTCATATGTTGCATTTGAAAACTCTTAACTGGGATTTCCATTCTCATGTCTGCACAACAGTACACGTCACATTACTGTAACACTTTTAAAATGGAAAGTACATGATTTGTATCCGGGCTTGTCACTGTAACGAAGCAAGCACACTGTACATTTATAGCTGAAACTGTACAGAGATACAGTAAGAGTGTTACAGTAGTCGCAGATACTGGATGTAGACATCAGTGCTGCTTAAACACACACTCACGCAAACACAGGCAATTATGTTACAGTTAAGAGATGAATAAGTTGTCTGGTTTCCTGCTGAGGCGAGGGGCTGTACATTACAACTCAGAAAAAGTGCCATTTCAAAGACAGACATCAGTGTTCATATGGATAATAACCCTTCACTGTATTGTCATAAAACAATAAAACTTGTGAAACACAGAACAGGAAGACCAGATATGGAGCTGGTGCAAACTAGGCAATTGTTACTTTCACTTTCAACAGACCATCACAATGGAACAAATGAAATACAGACTTCCAGAACACAAAGAGAAAAGCCTGTTTATCTACAGAATCTAATTTGATTTGTTGGTGCTTGCATAACAGGGTGAAGAAGTGGGAAAGGAGGAAACAGACTAACAGGTGGTGCTGAAGCGATCTCTCCGTACATCAGGAGTGGATCCATAATCACAGTCTGTTACCTGAGAATTACTATTACAGTGAGAATTTTCTTTCTCTCTATAAAGAGTTGTGCTCTCCTTTTCTTGTTAAAGAGAACAGAGCTGAAAGTGAACAGGTTGGAATGTGGATGCAGATTTACTGAAATGACAGCAATAAGATTTCAGTATGACTGTAAAGTGTGTTCAGTAAATCTGTGTCAGTCTATTTTCGTATTCTGAAAGGATATTGCATCCTTTCTCCTATTCATAGCTCAATTCACATAAAAAAATGAAAATTCAGACAAAGTTTCAGACAAAAACATTTTCAGATAAATTGTACAATTGCTTTATTAAATTCAAATCAAATTAACTGCCAAAACATCAGATTTTTCATTTTATTATTATTTCATGATAAAAATATAAAAATTGTATTTATGCAGTTAACTCTTTATAAGTATAATACTTATACTACTACTACTACTACTACTATTACTACTACTACTAATAATAATAATAATAATAATATTAGCAGTAGTAATAGTAGTAGTAGTAGTAGTAGTAGTAGTAAAATTAATAATAAATTATTATTATAAGAATTTAAGAAGTAGTATTTGTGGTAGCATTAGTATATTCATATTATTATCAATAATAATAATAATAATAATAATAATAATAATAATAATATAGATATTGTTATTGTTAATAATGATTATTACATTATAATTTTAAGAATTGAACAAGTATTTAATTTATTATCAGTAGTATCAGTAGTATTAATATAATAATAATTATAATTATATCATGGTGATTGTTATAAAATCAAATAACAATTAATAAATTATGAGAAATAAACAAGCAATTAATTTCTTAGTAGTATTTTTTGTATTAATAATATTAACAATAATTATATAATTATACTACTATTACTACTACTACTACTACTACTGATAATAATAATAATAATAATAATAAAATTCATTAGTATTGTTATTATTTATTTTATTTTTATTTTTTATTTTTTTCAAAAAGTAATGGTGGTTGAATAATTCTTAATTTACACAACATCAGGCAGCGTGAACACAAGCTATAGAAAGACATATTTCTCACAATGACAAATGTGCCAGATTTGCTGACATCAGCTACTGTAAACTAAGTGGGCTCCAAAGTGAAGAACAAACAAATTAACCCAGATCACAGGATCGCTGTAGAACGAGAACCACAGGCTGAAGGTTACATGTGCATTTATGCATCATCTGATAAAAACAAGTCCACATTAGCCACAGCAAATTTCGACAGCTATACCCATACTATCTCCCATCATCAAGCTGTGACAGGATGCTTTCTATCTCTCTATACGTCTCGATCTGTCCCCTGTCTTCGGTACTGGGCTGAACATAGATAAGCTAATCAGACAGTCCTTTTGTGGCATCAGCATTCCACATCACCAGCTAGATGAAATACATACACAATCATACACACAAATACAAACCAGCTCATTCACTCAGCAGTCATTTAATATGCAAATCAGGAGTAAAACTCTAACTTACGGCTATTTAAAGCCTATCCACACAAATATAAACCATGTGAAGTGTCCACACATGGACAACACAGGCAGTGGAACGAAAAATGTTGATGCCTTACTAATTCTAGTCCTTTCCAATTCATAGTTTCAAAGTCTAACTTGGATGATCATCAGAAAAAACACACCATGGGGGAGAGATACTCAAACACGAAGAACGAAATGTGACATTGACACATTTGTTTTTAATAAACATTTACAAACGAAACACTCTTTGCAATAAATAAAATGCTTAAAAGTTTCTTTTCATGTAAACTTTTCATGTGATCTTTTATCAGAATGAGTGTCTATGTGTGTTCTATGCAGGCAAGCATGTGCAATTCTCACTGAAGAACATAGAGCAACATTTCTGTCATCATGCACCTTAACAGTAGAAAAATAGCACTCCGGATGCACTGTTTATTTAGAGACTGCTGTGTATAGCTGGTACTCTCTGCAAAGTCTGATATGGTTACTCATTTATAGAATGCATTGCATGCTATATTCATGGAATCAACAACCAGCATTGAGTTCAATAAAGAACTTTACTTTGTCAGTGATGTTCTTTATTTCAATTTGATTTTACAAATGGTTAGTTGAATGTGGCAAAATGCACAAAGAATGTGAATCGCCAAAAACAAAAGAAGAAGAATGTGGAAGTGAAAGTGAAAAAGGGCATTTATAGTAAAAATATACTTATATATTGATCTGTTTCTCACCCACACCTACAATATTGCTTCTGAAGATATCGATTTAACCACTGGAGTTTTATGGATTAATTGTATGCTGTCTTTATATGCACATTGAATGGACCAACAGAGCTGAGATATTTTTCTACAAATCTTCATTTGTGTTCCGCAGAAGAAAGAAAGTCATACACATCTGGGATAGCATGGCGGGTGAATAAATGATAAGAGAATTTTCATTTTGAGGTGGACTTTCCCTTTAATCCTCTAGAAATGATCTCTAAGTTTTGCTTTTAATGTGATCTTGCAGACAGTAAATGTAAACTGTATTCTAATACATTATTCTAATATATTATAATTCAAGTCTACTGAGTCCCTGTGCTTTTTTCTCTACATTCATCCTATACAACACACAGTATCTGTAGACTATCCAAATGGTGTCCTAAACTACCCCAGCATCAAAACAGATACTATTCACAGCACTGAACTAATGTTACGCTTAATAAATCCATTTTCATCCTAACTAAAAGCAGATTAAATAAGCATACGATTTTCATAGTTTTTATAGCACACTCCATCCTTTTGCTTGAAACATGCCTATATTTATTTAACACAATAACTCAATTTGACAGCCAATTCATAACTGTTTTGCCTATTATATAAACCATGGGCCACAGAGAAATTCAGGATTCATAAATATTTAAAACTAGCTTTATAATAGATCAAATCAACTTGATTGTGAACAGAGGTGGTGTTTCCCTTTGTATCAAAAGTTTCGTATTGCCTGAACCAGTGAGATTTGATGTAAAACATTGTTATTCTACAGTACTGTAATTTTACACTCACTAAGAGTCAATGGAATGTTTAATTATGAGCCTCAACAAGATCGCACAGCAGCCATTGTGGTCTGTTTCTATGTATTGGTGTAAGAGCAAAATAGCTTTGTCTTATATATGTAGACTCGACTGAGAGAACATTATGGCAAGCAAACTGGCTTGCTTTTATATCTACTCTCTTCCTCTTTGCTGGTTTGATTCAGGCATATTCCTGAGGTTTTCCTGAGCTTTTTGTCTGACCCCAGATCAGTGATTATGAGTCACTGGAGCTTAATATAATTTGACCTGCAGACCTCAGAGGACACCTGACTAACATTGGTATGGAAGCTGTTTAATGGGTCCCATGACTCTCAAGGTGATATCGAACATGACAATGAAATGAATATTTAATCCAGTTACATTTTTCCATTTTTATGCTGATTAATAATTAATCTTGCTCATCTGTGCTTCCACGGATGTACCATAATTAAATCAGAGCCCAGATACAGCACTGCTTTCATAAATAAATCCACAGCAATGGAAGCACTGCTTATTACCATTTCCGTGTGTCCCCTTCCATCTGCTAATGTAAAATGAAAGCTGATAACTTTTACAGATGTTTCAGCCTGTAGATGATTTTTAAATCATACCGTTGCACTAACAGCTAGTGTATAAGGATCCGTGATGATTGACAGTCAACAGCTGAGTCTTTTGCATCTTTAATGCACTCTGTGTTCACTTACGTATACTCTTGCTCTGTATTCACAGTCCTCAAAGACAATCTGACAAATGCTGCCTTTCAATTCCTAAAAGCACTTATTATTTTAGTAAAAACAGTGGGATCTAATGGTATGATAAAGTATCTATAACATTAATGGAGTGTAAACACTACAATTTAGATTGCCAATGCTGCCAAGTATTGCTTCAATTCATAACATCTACTAAAAAAGTCACTGTTTAATTTCAGAGACTATTTATTTATGAGAGACGGGCCACTTCTTTTAAAATGAATGGGAGAAATTTGAACGCCTAACCAAGAAGCTGTCAATGAATGTAGAAAGGAAGTCCTGCCTTACAGGTAAAAGAACCAATCACCTTTTAGATACAGACATCGCCTGTCAATCAACTCGAGAACGCGCAAGCGCATTACTTACTTAACCTTTATTGTCCCCCATGAGGGCAATTTGTTCTGCAGCAGTGAAATACAGCACATATATAAAAAACAATACAAATACAAATTACACTAAAAACATATAATAAATATTAAAAAGAGTAAAATCACCAGGACACCCGTTGGAAATCATATAGCTGGGAAAATTTTATTTTTAGTGTAATATGAGGTAAAAAAGCACAATTTATGATACCAGATTTTACTTCTGATTTGAAATATGTCATTTAAACGTAAGCTTGGCAAGCAGTTTTTGAGACTTCGGTGTTTCCCCATTCAAGTAGATAGGAGCTGCACTGTCATGACTGGAAATAGCTTCCCGGGAGCATTCCAAAGATGGACGGCAGTGGACTGACTTGCTAGAAAGATTTTGTTTATTCCTTATAAGACATTTAGAATGCTTTAACTTCATGTAGCCTAATGTATTTTCGAATGATACAGAATATTCAAAGAATGTAAGGGTCGGGACTAGAGTTATTCCATTAGAATTTGATTGGATCGTGAAACTAATATTATTTTGCCCCGCCCACATGGGCTTGATTGCATCAGTAGAAAAGCTAAGTCGTTATAGAGGTGGAGAATGTTATTACCTTTTTATGAAAGAAAACAAAACATTATATTTACAGAAGCATGCACTAATGAATCATGCACAATAAAACCAGGAACATTTATTAAAGGGATAGTTCATCCAAAAATGAAAATTCTCTCATCATTTAATCGCCCTTATGCCATCCCAGATTTGTATGACTTTCTTTCTTCTGCTAAACACAAACAAAGATTTTTAGAAGAATATCTCAGTGTATGCAAGTGAATGGTGGCCAGAACTTTGAAGCTCCAAACAGGGCATAAATACAGCATAAAATGAATCTATACAACTCCAATATGATAGGTGTGGCTGAGAAACAGATCAATATTTAAGTCCTTGTTTATTATAAATTCATCTCCCTGTCCAGTAGGTGGCGATATCCAAGAAGAATGCGAATTTGAAGATTGATAGTAAAATAAGAACTTGAATATTTATCTGTTACTCACCCACAAAAAGCATATCACTTCTGAAGACATGGATGTAACCACTGGACTTGCATGCATTATTTTTATGCTGCCTTTATGTGCTTTTTTGAGCTTCAAAGTTGTGGTCACCATTCACTTGCATTGCATGGACTAACAGAGTTGAGATGTGAAATGGTGTTCTGCAGAATAAAGGAAGTCATACACATCTTGGATGGCATGAGAGTTAGTAAATAATAAAAAATAAAAATCATTTTAGGGTGAACTATCCCTTTAAGAAAGTTAATATGGTCAGTGTTGATGTTGTCTCGTATACTTCTCTCTTTCATACTGATGCCATTCTCACAAGTTCATTAAAACATATGCAGGTTAATTCCAATGCAAGACAAAAAAAAATAAACTTGAAAAACACAGGAGGATGAAATTCATTTTCCGGCCTTAACAACTGTGTTTGCAATCTCACAATTTTTGGCCTGTACATCGTAAACGCTACGCCAATTTCATAGGAGAAGAAAAAAACAACACCACACAAACTAAGAGAGTGAGTTTGCATGCGCATGTAGCATTACATCCATAACAAGGCCTGAGCAAGGTTTTGCTGGAAACCCTAATTCTCACCCCAACTCTGATCAGAGCCAGGTGGATCGGACTCAAGAGGAAACAGCTGTTATCATGACCTACATAATGACAACCCTACAGCTTGGAGAGGTGTATCCATTTGTACTTATGGTAATGCAAATCTGATTTAAACTGTAAATTGTAAGAGACAGAACATTTTACAGTTATAAAAAGTGACACATTGTCTACACTAGAAGCGACTGAAAATGCGTTGCAATGCTGGATTCAGGTTGTCTACACTAAAAGTTTTGAAGCTGATGCATGTTCTTAAACAGAGACCAATGAGACATAAGCTTGAGGCTACACTTCAGCAACAGTTACAGTAAATGCAACGGAAATTCATTTGCTAAAAAATTTAAATAATGTAATATTTTGTATATTATAATTTAGATTTTCATAATATTGTACTGTATATTATGATTTAAAAATAAAATGTGAAAAATATAATTATTTTTAAAAATATTTTTAGAATGTTACTAAATGATACTAATGCATCTGGATAAAAGTAAAGGTAATCGTGTAGAAGTCCAGGAATATCTGTTTTTTTTATGTAACAGTAAGAGGTTTTATAAATATAAAACAAACAAAATTCAAATAAATAAATTGATAGTACTCAGTTCACACTAGTGCCCGACCGATATATCGGCCGGCCGATATTATTTTACCAATATGCGCCGATATGAAAACTTTTTTTCAGAACATATAATGCAGAAAACAATGCTTTAGAATTGGTGTCATAGCGTAGTTTGTCCAGCAGAGTGCGCGGTATGCCTTTTCTTTACACAATCTTAAATTAGCCGTACCCTGTTCTGTAGACGAATAAAGTCGGCTGAATTACATTTTCTACACTTCAAGACTATAAACTATCACAACTATTTATCCAATGCGGAGTTCACTTTCAGAAAACGAGCTTTTGAACCTTTTAAAACTTTTAAATATTTTAAATCTAACCCTCTTTACCTCGGATCACATTTGCTGAGCTTCTTCAGAAAATGTACATTGCATTATGACGCTAAAATTAATTTTAGATGATAATCAAGTTCAGTTGGTCGTTAAAAGTTGTGGGACAAATATGTGGGACAAATATGCGGGACATAATGCAGTTGAGATGGCAATGCTTTAGATTAGATGATTGTTCAAAATAGCCTATTGAATATCAGGAATGTATCATATGTAAACCCTGATATTACACCGCATCAATTTTTCTTTAATAGCTGTGCACACAGCATATACACATAGATGGATGGTCCTTATACTAAGACTGAAAGTTTTAGGGCGATGACGATTCGCTTTTGGGTCAGAACCGGTGGCAACCTGCGATAGCACAACATCAGGCCCAATATTACAGTCCTATCAGAAGGGCAACTGTTCCCTTTTGATTGCAATTCCGTCTTCTGATTGCATTTATTTGTGAAATTAAAATGACAGTAAGCTGGCTAATTTCAATGAATTGTCTCAATTCTCTCCACATTTTACCAAAACTTCGTAGGAAAGGGCAGATTTCTTTTGCGATAAACCAAAACGTATGCAACAAAGTGTTTTTTTAGGCATGACGTCATCACGCACACCATTTTTAATCGATAAAAGGCCATTTGAATGGAAACAGGCAGAAGACCGCAAATTTCACAAAAAGAAAATTATGCATTTTCACTTTGTCGATAACAAAATAGCACGAAAAGTGGATGGAAACTAGGCTATTGTTGTCAGCTGAGTGGTAGCTAATGAGTAAACATGTATTCACCAAACTGTTTTGTTCAGGATTCACAGTTTGGTACCCCCTTCAACCGAACAATTCCAGTCACTGCATTTACAAAATGTAATATTTAAAAGTCTGGTTTTCCACCGTTGAAAGTTTCCCCTGAGCTTGTATAGCAGAATACGGTGTAACACCGCTGCTTATCTGTTTATCTTGACTCAGCAGTATTAATATATTCAGCATTTGACTGATACTAAACAGTAATACTGATGTTTATTTAGCTATTTGTTTTATTTTTATTTATTCTTTATTTTAATGGTCAGCATTTGACTGATACTGAACAGTACTGATGTTTATTTAGCTATTTATTGTATTTTTATTTTAATGGTCAGCATTTGACTGATACTGAACAGTACTGATGTTTATTTAGCTATTTATTGTATTTTTATTTATTCTTTATTTTCTCAGTATTCATTTCTAGAATTTGTTGACAATGTATAATAATAATGTCAAATATTCTTTGATAGAAAATACCTTTGCATAGTCATATCGGTGAAAAATCCACATAGAAAAGGCCTGTTTTCATTCCAGCTCAAAAATTAAATATATCAGCCACCATATCGGTAATCGGTGAATTTTCCCTCTCTAAAATATAAATCAATATATATCAGTAAAAATATATCAGTCTCAAAAATCCCATATCGGTCGGGCTCTAGTTCACACATATGATGTTTGTAAGTATTATCATTTTATTTCAGACGAATGGCGAAATTAAAGTGCCTAGAGTATATCTGTAGCCCTTCAAAAATAGAAATGTGTTGTCCATCAATTGAAGGCGCATCGCACCCATCATTTATTATAATGGGAGTGACTTAATTTTGACGCACTGCGGCCAGTGTCCAGTGCACACACATTGTAAAGAACAATGTATTGTGACACTGGCCTAAACCCTTTTGGAAGTGTGTCGCTGTAACAAGAACTCCAACTTGTCTTTAAAGCGTGTTGACATTCTCATCACAGCAATACGAACATGATGAAAACTTGGATGCAAAGCATTTCTCAACCCTAACTGAAACTCCTCTCTAATTCCTCAACCAGAGGAAGCAGCAAGCCTCTCCCACGCACACACGCTGCCCACACAACCCATAGGATTAGTCCTTCTGTGCCTTGCCATGACAGCATCCTTTAACAAAAATAGGAATGTTATTTAAAATATGCAGAGCAAGTGGAATTTTAAGTGGATGTCAAATGATGAAAAGATGGAATCAGTACAATGCCGTACGTATAATCTGTTCTGTTGGTCATCATGTGCTTGTTCCTGATTACATCACTCACTTACTTCACTAACGGCAGTCAACAAAAATTACACATGTAAGTCCTGATCTGTAATGATGAGTCTTCAGGCTGTGTAAACACAGGTTTATCAATCTCTACTCTATCAGTGCAGGCCAGTAGTTTGTCCTGCTTGACAAACTACTGGCCTGATGAAACATTATTACTGCTGGTACGTGGTAGCTGTGCAGTGTGTGTAAACCTCACTCCCCTGGCCTCAAGGGGACTGACGCTAGGGGCTGTAGCCTTTATCCTCCTCGTTAGCGGGACCGCCTCCCATGCCAGAGACACTGGTTCAAATCCCGTTCGCATCAGGTCAAGCAGGACCGGTTACAGTGGTGCCGTGACCCGGATGGGAGTGAGTTTTAGGTGGGTGAGTGTAACTGGAGCCAGCTGGTACGTGACAGCTGTGCAGTGTGTTCAAACCTCACTCCCTGCCCTCAAGAGGCACACTAGCAACTGACGCTAGGGGCTGTAGCCTTTAGCCTCCTCGTTAGCGCGCCCACCTCCCATGCCAAAGACACCGGTTTGAATCCCGTTCAGAGCGGGTCAAGCAGGACCGGTTACAATTGCATAATGTTTTACAGATCATTAGTTGATGTACATTCAAATAGGAATGTAATGAACTTTGATTCATATAATCATGAACTACTGATCTTCATTACATAATGTTAACAAAAGTTATTATAAAATATTACAGACAAGTTGCAAACTTGAAATACAAATGAAAACATGAATGACTGTGTTGAAGATCAGGCCAGACTTTATAACTCTTTTAATAAAATACAAAAATGTATCACATTCATAGTGTGTCATATTCAACTTTCACGTCATAAGACACCCAAACTTCCAGATAAGCTGACCAATATGTTCCTCAAAGCAGTTTGCTTATAACACTAACATATCTGAACGTCAAAAATAATAATGTATAAAGTAACAGCAAAATAAAATGTATGTAAAAGGTGTGTAAAATTAACTCCATGGTTGCCATATAGGTCATGTACAGTTAAATACATTTTAACACACACACACACACAAACACACATCAAAGCAAGACATTCACTAAAAACCCATTACACACAAAACTGAGTGTCTGAAAGTTAGGGTTGTGTTATGTTTTTATTAAGAAATTATGCTAAAATTTTGCTCTGACCAGTGCTGTTATTCCTTGTATTTGCATACATGTCTTTTCAGTCTTCAAATGCCGAGTTTGACTCAAAAGAGCCACTAAAAAAAATCTCGCTGCATTTTTCAGTCGAGTGCTTAAGACCCTTATGAAAGTTTTACTGCAGTACTCTTTAAAAGGCCTTGATAGAACATCTTTTATAAACCACATGGCTTTGAGCTTCACTGGAGCTGATAGGATCCAAATGGATGTCCTCGGGGGTGAGCTGAAAAAAAAAAAAAAGCTCAAATCGTGAAGCAAAAATATCTCTAATTGGCTTTAGAAATGACACCTCCAGTATAAAGCCGCACAATGCCTTGATTAAATGGATCAAACGGCTCGGAGCGGCTTCAAGCAAGATTCAGCTTTTGTTTCCCTGCTAAGCACCCACTACCTACTGAAAATATCAGTTCTTTGCAACCCACTTTGAAACAAATCTGCAGCATGAATGTGATGTGTAAATAGGACACTAAGATAACATGTCAGTTTGCATGAATTGTTTGATGTTTGCAGGACCCTCTACGGTTATGAGAGCGTTAGATGCGCTCTGAAGGGCCCTGAAAAAGCCCCTTCTGTGACTGGGCTGACCACAGAAATAACCCAACACACCAACACATGCACCTGGCTTTCATCTCTGTGAAAAGGCAGTTTTTGATGCAAATGTTCTGATTTTCCAGGATGTTTTAGGAAACTGTGGCAACATATTTGCTAAATTATTACACAGTTCCTTACACGTATCACAGGATTTCCAAGGTTAATGTCCACTGAGTGCCAATAAAAAGCAAGTAAAATTTTCTCTCAAAGAGGTTAGTTTTTAAGGTTAATGCTCTTTTGAGTTTTAAATCAACAAAACTGACCTTCCTCCCCTAAACCTTAAAACTAAACCAAACCAATAGTCATCAAAAGCAAAGTGAAAAAATAAGATGCAATTGCTGAAGCAACTACGTCATTTCATGGCACTTCTATGACACTTTCAGTTCATGTGTCGACTTGCGTGCTGTTTGGGACTCGTACTCTATTGCATTGCAAGAAGGGGTGGAAAGAGGACTGAAAAATAATACTCAAGTAAAAGTACTGTTACTTCTTAAAAAATGCAGTTTGAGTAGAGTAAAAGTACCTGTCCTAAAAACTACTCAAGTAAGAGTAATAGTGTAGCTCATTTAAAAGTACTCATGAGTAGTGAGTCCTGAGTACTGAGTTGCAAAAGCTATGCCCCTTTATAATAAAAACTCTATGCTGCAATTTAAAAATGTAGCACACATACCGTAATTTACATTCCCTTTTATGGCTGTTTGCCAGAAAGAATAAAAAATAAAGGTATTTTATAGGTGTTAGTGATTGACAACTTTTAAAATACATCACTTATCTATGATACTGTAAACACTACGTGAATCTGATTTAAAAAAATACAAATAAAAGGGCGACATGATTATAGAAATGAAAAGATGAAAAAGTTATTTTCAATATCATAATATATGAAACAATTACATTAAGATCAGTTTATGTGTGGGGTCTAATTTTCCTTGTTGCCGACTGAGAGAGTTATTGTTGCACATAAAACATTAAAAATAATACAAGGAATGCAAAAAAAAAAAAAAAAAAAAAAAAACACTAAAAAAGCAGGGTAACAGGGCTTTAAAGGAATAATTCACACAAAAATGAAAATTCTCTCATCATTTAGTCACCCTTATGCCATCCTGGATGTGTATGACTTTCTTTCTTCAGCAGAACACAAATTAAGATTTTTAGAAGAATATCTCAGCTCTTTTGGTCCATACAATGCAAGTGAATGGGTGCCAAAATTTTGAAGCTCCAAAAATTCAGCATAAAAGTAGCCTAATCCATGTGACTCCAGTGGTTAAATCCATGTCTTCAGAAGAGATATGATAGGTTGGGTGAGAAACAGATCAATATTTAAGTCAATTTTTACTATAAAATTCTCCTCCCTGCTCAGTCAACCTCCACTTTAACTTTCTTCTTCTTTTGTTTTTGGTGATTGGCATTCTTCATGCATATCGCCATCTACTGGGCAGGGAGAAGAATTTCTAGCAAAAATGGACATAATATTGATTTGTTTCTCACCCACACCTATCATATAACCTCTGAAGTCATGGATTTAACCACTGGGGTCATATGGATTACGTTTGTGCTGCATTTATGTGATTTTTGGAGCTTCAAAATTTTGGCATCCATTCACCTACAGAGCTGAAATATTCTTCTAAAAATCTTCATTCGTGTTCTGCTGAAGAAAGAAAGTCATACGCATCGGGGATGGCATGAGGGTGAGTAAATGATAAGAGAATTTTCATTTTTGAGTGAACTATTTCTTTAATTAGCACATGGGGGGGCCACATTGTACTCCTTTTGAGATAAAATGGTCCACATTGATTTAGTTCTTGCATCTTTTAAGCCCAGCAATAATTGTGTTCTCATTCTAATGCATGATGCACAATTTTCTGAAGTTTGTGACTGGTGGAATGTTCTGCCTGAAGTATTGCTCTACAAATGTTGATACTTTTCTATCAGGCATTAGAAAAAACTTGATAAAGGCTAAGCATAATTATAAAATATTTGATCATCTCTACTTTCCTGGTAATTTATTATACAAATTAACACACTCTCTACATCAGGGGTCGGTATTATAAAAAACAAAAACTAACAATATTATTAAAAAATATTATTAATAAAAATGTCACTGTTTTATTCTATTACATTAATACTTTTAAAGCTACTCAAGTTATTCAGCCAAAAGTAGTGAGTGGTTTTCTCGTTTCCTTGTTATTGTTGTTTGATTAATAGCCTTTTTATGACATAGCCTACTAGACAGTGCTCAATTTGTTTACATGTAAACTTCAAGTCCGACATTTTGATGCAAATACCCTTTTTTTCCCACTGTTTACGTTCACTTTAGACCAAACCGACTGCGTTTACATTAATGCCTCACCAAGACGGGCATTGGAGGAATAATGAAGTGTATTTGACCATTTAGGCACGTAACCGCATTAGCGCTCTCGGAGCACAAGCGCATGTAAAGTGCACAAACATTAGCCGCCTGTCAATCAAACAGCACGCAGCTACAGACATCAGGAAATAAAAAGTCAATCTTTTATATTTCATCTAGATCAACCAACCAGTGGTTGTCTTGCTATCGCGATCGATGTAATGAACACCCCTGTTCTAGATGTAGAACATAGGCTAAGTATAGAAAATTACTCAAAATGTATCATCGATATCGAAGACATCTCTCTTTTTTTTTTTTCAGATAAACATCAAGATTGTTTTATTCCCCAGCTCTATTGATAACATTGCCTTAATCTCTCACATCAACCCAATAATCTCAGCGATAGATAGCTAAATTACAGGCTACATTATAGACACAGAATCTTGTAAGCAGAAATATGAAATTTACCTCGATATGTTTCTTAAAATTAGAGGCAAGTTTAATGCTTATATCTGGCTTGAGCAAGCTAAACTCACAAGACAGTCAAGCAATTGGCCTTTTTCAATGCGAAAAGCCCTTTCAGGTGCGGCCGTGATGTTCAGGTGTTGAAATGCGTTTGAGGCATCCTGCACATCCATAACAGTGGGTGGCGATCTAAGGCTGCCATTCACGTTTTTTATGTGTGATTTGATTTGACGGGAGTCACGAGACTCTCCCTAGCCAATCATGTTGTTAGATAAAAATAAAATCAGGACAGGGAAGTAGCAAACACAGATGGTGGGAAAATAGCACATTAAAAGTACAGTTACAGCACTTAAAATGTACTCAAGTAAAAGTATACAATTTTTAAACTATTTAAAAAGTACAATTCCTGGGAAAATCTACTTAATTACAGTAACGTGAGTATTTGTAATTCGTTACTTTACACCCCTGATCACAAGTGCAACGCTCTATGAGTTATCCATTACCTACTGCGCATTTTAATAATGTTCGAACAACCTTGTAAATGTAGTTGGATACTGCTGGGTCAGCACTTGTTTTTTTCATTTTAAATCTGGTTTCTGAAGTAGCATTACAAAATGTACTACATTTTCTTAATAAACAATCGTTAATATTATTGAATGAAAATCAAAAAGTGGTGAGACAGCTTGAAACTCCAAAAATACAAGATGCATGTTTTTCTGTAAACTTTCCTTGGTCTTGCGGGTCAATTTGACACATTTTTTAAATCGTTCTAAATGGGTCCGAAAGTTCCAAAAGGCCAGGAAATGTTAATCAAAGCTTTATTTATTTTTGAAGGACCAACCATTCCAATGCAAACTTGCAAACTTCAAAAATCCTTAATATAGAATGATACGTGAAAACATAAAACAGACCCGGAAAACAAGCAAAGTGAAGGATGCACATCTGTGTTTTTTATTTGGTATTACTGACAGGACGTGACAGTGCAGTGCGCCCTCTAAATGTGGAGGACTGTATAAACAGTCTTTTTTTCTATCTGCTGTCATTATTATTGAACACATTTGTGCTGAAATTGATTAATTGACAATCAATAAGCTTAATCGATCATCGATTATTCACAGAGGTGGGTAGTAACGCACTACATTAACTCTGTTACATTTACTTGATTAACTTTTTGGAAAAAAAATTACTTTTAGAGTAGGTTTAAAAGTGGGTACTTTTTACTCTCACTCATGTAAATTTCTAATACATTTTTTTTACATTTACTTCGTTACAATGGGCGGCATTCCTGTCGTTACATTACTGGGTTTAATTTTAGTTAATGTGTAATTTATTGAGAGCTTATTGAATAGGACTTTTATGACAGCATAAGTTCACACAGCTGTGCGCGCTGTCACAGACTGTCACTCAAGCTGAGTCTATCACTGCTGCAGCAACAAGCTCTTCAAAGTGAAACACTTTCTTCGCTCTGCAAAATGAAAAATGAATAGTTTTGTCATGCAATGCCTTCATTTAACAACAAGACAAGCTGATATTTCAAGATTAAAATCTCAGCTTCAACTTAAGGCAGCACATCGAGGTAAGTTGTGGCTCTAATGCTAACGCATGTAATGTGATGGTCATTTTCAGGGTGATTCTGTAACTGGGCTCTTATGACATCAGTTTTTAAGTGTACATTTATAAATCAGTGCAGCAATATATCAGTGCACTATGTCCCACGTCCCGCACGTCATGAGCAGTATTTATGCATTTACTGGAAACTATAGCAGCTACTTCGGGCTGATTAACTGTATAAATCCATGTAAACATCCAAGTTAAGTGGTAACGCCTTTTGCTCTGCAGTTCGCGTGATTGACAACTGGAGCGTAAACAGACAGCATTTCTGTGTGTGCACAGCGAGGTGCGAGGGGCGCACACGTGAGAGATGTGCAGGCACGATGCGATTGTATGGCGAAAAGAGTGGCCGTGTCCGAAATCATTCACTCGTTCACTCATTCACTATTTCCTATATAATGAATGGCAGTGAGTGCACTATATCTCAGCAGTGAGTGAACGAAATGAGTGAGTGAAATCGGATGCTGATATATACACCGAGCATCAGAGCTCTGGGTCTGTCGCAGAAACAACATCACATATGAACTTTTAAAATACTTGGGCCTTACTTATTATTCTTGTTAAATAACATATTAATACAATAAATCTTCATTCTGTTTGTCATTTTTAATATATATGTTAATATAAAGAGTAAACACATTTTATCAAATGTACATTATTGTATTTATTTGTTATACTTTAGTATCTTTAAAGAGCACCTATTATGGTTTTTCAAATATTACCTTTCATGTAGTGTGTTGTATAGCTGTTTGTGAATGTAAAAAAGTCTGCAAAGAACCAATTCTGAACACCTGAAATGAGTCTTTAGTAATTCCAGACTTACTTCCTGTACTAACCTATGTAATTTGGTAACAAAAAACCCGCCTCTGGTCTGATTATGTGTACAGCCAGTGCACGCTGTTAGCCTGTTAGCTGTTAGCCTCTGCTAACCGGCTGACTCACGTTATTGTCAAACTACATATAAACTTACCACTGAGATACATCCTGTTTTCGTCGTGCTTGCGATGGTGGTTCGGGTTGATTTTCCGATGTATCACAATCGGACTCGGGCTCAAACTGGTAAGGTAAAACAGACATTTTTTCAGACGGAGCTGAAACTTGGATATGGTAGTGGCCGTTTCCTTTCCAACACACGCTGTAAGCGGTAGACCAATCACAACAGACTGGGACATCTTACCAATCAGAGCAGAGTAGGCTTTCTGAAAGGAGGAATTTAGAATGAATCCTTTAGAAAGGATCATTGAACGAGTCGTTTTTGACACTGGGAAAAAAAGGTAATGCTGCAATTTAAATTATGAGCAAATTAAAGTGTTTTTGACCTTGGATGCATGTAAATCTGTTGTATGAGACCTCTGAAACAAAATTAGGCATGTTTAAAAACCATAATAGGTGCTCTTTAAACTCCAATACAAGATGGGTAGCATTTCTGGGCGCCTCATCTGACCAAATTATAATAACCAAATTCATAAACGAATATTTAAATCATCCACAGAATTATCTTTTCCACTGTGTGCAGTCTCCTCAGTGAATTATTTAGTAAATAAAGAATACTTCAGCTTAATGGCAAAATTGTGTATAAATATAAATGAGTACATTTAAAAATATATCTGTATGTTTTGCCTCTCTATATGTTATGTTATTTTAATCAAGTAATGATTTTTTTAAAAGTAATTTAATACATTCAGCATGAAATAAAACATTGCAGGAGTGAAGGAAGCAGTAAACTCCCAGCTCGCAAGTCTTCCCCGCTGTGGATTATGGGCAATTAACTGTCATCGAGTGTATGTCGAATTATAGTGCATTGTGGGTAAGAATAAGTGAACAAAAGTAGGGAACGAGTGGCTCACTCAGAATTCAGACACTCCTACAAAATGGCGGACACCTGAAATAGTGCACTATATAGTGGATAGAGGGCGGTTTCAGACAGCGAGTGTTTCACGACTGGGGTTGGTGCCCTACGCAGACTGTGTACTCTGCGTTTTGAGAGCAGTAGTACTGCTGTACAGAACTAATGATCTAAATTCTTTCGACACTGAAAACTGTAACTACACTGAAATAAGAATCCATGCAGGACTTTAAAATCTATGAAATAGTGAAAGTAGGCATTAATAAAACGTGATCTTGCTTTGGTTTATATTTCAGCATTATATATAATGTCCCTGTGGGACATTTTCACATTTTCACCATAATAATTACTAGAAAGGTTTCCAAATCTCTCTTCTTATTGACAAATTCAACCAGATCTGACAAGAGCCCTTAAAGCGATAGTTCACCCAAAAATGAAAATTATCTCATCATTTACTCACCCTCATGCCATCACAGATGTGTATGACTTTTTGTCATCTGCTGCACACAAATTAAGATTTTAGTAGAATTTCTCAGCTCTTTTGGTCCATAAAATGCAAGTGAATGGGTGCCAACATTTTAAAGCTAAAAAAAAAAAAATCAGCATAAAAGTAATCCATAAGACTCCAGTGGTTAAATCAATATCTTCAGAAGCGATGTGATATGAGAATGTGTGGGTGAGAAATAAAGAAACAGATCACTTTCACATTCTTCTTGTGTTTTTGGTGATTCACATTCTTCTCTGCATATCACCCCCTGCTGGGCAGGGAGAAGAATGTCTAGCACAAAAATGACAAATATTGATCTGTTTCTCACCCACACCTATCATATCACTTCTGAAGATATGGATTCAAACACTGCAGTCTTATGGATTACTTTTATGCTGCCTTTATGTGCTTTTTGGAGCATCAACTTGTTGGCACCCATTCACTTGCATTGTATGGACCTACAGAGCCAAGATATTCTTCTAAAAATCTTAATTTTTAGAAGAAAAAAGAAAGTCATACACATCTGGGATGGCATGAGGTTGAGTACATGATGACAGAATTTTCAGTTTTGGGTGAACTATCCCTTTAAAGTGATAGCTCAGCCATAATTTAATATTCTGACATCATTTACCAACCCTCATGTTGTTCCAAACCCATGTGACCTTCTGTATTCTGTGGAACACAAAAGATGTTCTGTCAAGTATCTCCTTATTGTGTTGCATGGAAGAAAGAAAGTCATACTGGTTTGGAGCAACATAATGGTGAATGATGACAGAATTTCCATGAATAATAATAATAATAATAATAATTATGTAATACGTTTTAAATATGTATTATGTAATGGAATATAGGGAAGTTAACGTCCATTATGTCATTTGTGAAAGTAACTACTCACTCACTACTTGAGTACTCTTTTAATTGGATACTTTATTACTCTTACTCAGGTAATTATTTATGTTAGTACTTCTACTTGAGTAATTATTTTTTTAAAGTAATTGTACTTTTACTTGATTACAGTTCTTGGCTACTCTACCCACCTCTAATTATTCATTAACATCCCTATCCTGAAGTAAAACCAGTTGAGAACCTGTGCTCTAGAGAAAATTATATAGATCATGTTTATGACAATGACTCTAACCTAGTCTTACCCAAGGATGTAACCATAGATTCAGGATTGGGAGGAACAAAATTTATTCACGTCAACAAACAAACAATATAAATTTTTTTATTTTTTTATAAAAAAAATATAATTAACCAATAAAAAAATCCATATCAGTCCACTTCTAATAAGAACACTTATATGTATGCAGTGGTTACAGCCCCAGCCAAATTTCGAAACCCTAGTTCACAGCAACCTTTGGCCTTAACCTCATACTGATTTCAGACATCTTAAAAGTCTCTTCGTCTCAAGAGGATGTCTGCTTATTAAGGTTGGTGGTGTACGTCTATACAAATACACTTTGTCTATATAAACGCACACCCCATCCCCCTCTATCATGGGGCCTTAGGAGTCTACCACAGGAAGCGTGAGTAAGCTCGCATCTCAACCTTCAAGGAACGCCACGTAGTAAAGAGGTTGCGCAGTCAGGAAAGAGGAAGTGTGACTGCTTTCCAGCAGTTTACAGATTTCTGCTTGAGGGTAAGTAACTGTGACTAGGGTTAGAGCCCTGAGCAGACAGCAGCACAGATGGATGGATAGACAAACAGACAGAGATAGAAGACAGCACAGCCAGAGGGTCACAGCTTTTGCCAGAGGCCTTATCAACAGCACTAATTTGTGGACTTTTAACATTTAACTCTTCCACACACACAATACATACTCACAGAAGTACATACAGTACTGTATAAACACATTTTTGGAAATGTGCATAATTAATGTGCATGACTAATAACATGTAAACACACTCTTGGCAATATAGGAAGCTGAAATGACATGATAAAAAGGGCATGCAGTGACATGCTATTTGCCAAAAAAAAACATTTGTAGCATTGTTAGTTTTAAAATGTATGGATGTTTCTAATCTCAAATTGAGACTACATAAAATATTTGTACTTTTATTAATTAATTTTGTACACTTCATGACTATATAAGCGAACTACTTAATTGTATGTATTTATTTTTCAAATTAATTTTTATGTATTTCTTAAAATGTATTTGAACTTTAACAATTTGAAAACCCTCAATTGCTAGCATTCGTCACTCTCAGGCACGTAGCAGTGAAAGCGTGGAGATTATGAATCTATTTCTTTTCTAAAGGCCCTTGAGGAAAGACAGAGCACTTGACACACACTCTCTTTTTTTTTTTTTTTCGCCGTACGGTATGTGTGTGGTGTATTCTCTTTAAAAATTCACATCACCACACTCTTACTAATAACAGATGTCAGACGCCACAGTTCCCTATCAAAGAGCTCTGACACACATCTTAGTGCTGTACCCTTAAGGCCTATTCTGCTTCTAACACTCAGCTAAATAATGATTCCTGGGAACAAGCACTCATAATGTGATTTATGGTCTTTTGTGAGATTAAATGGCTTTGTGTTTGCAGTATACATTTATGGCCACAGAAGACCGTAGAGAATGCAGGTCACACACCAAAGCTCTGTTCCAAAACTTTGGCCCTGTTTAAATCTGGTATTAATATATGTCTCAAGTGATCCAATTACAAGTGGTCAACTGAGACACATTCTTGGATTAGCGTTTGGGTTTATGCCCGTGAGGCTCTATTTTAATGTATTTATTTTTTTGTCTGGACCTATTAAATTAATCAATAATACATTAAAAATGCAATTCACACAACACAATTATTTGAATACACCTCTTCTATAATGAAAATGCTTCCACTTACAATTACTGAATTCAAAGTAATTTTGAACAGTCTCATTGAAAGCTGAAATTCTTGAAAAAAAGAAATGCTGACATTAGTACAGAATAACTATTATTATTATTTCTTTAAAAAAAATTTTTTTTACCTAGTTTGATGTTCCCGGTCAAAAATGACCAGCCAATTAAAAATAGCTTTAATGCTTTAATGTATAAAGAGGAAGTTTGTTTTAAAATGCTTTTATTTCGTACAAAATGGGACACTTGTGGTGTTTCTGGTCAAAAATGACCAGCCAATAAAAATTGCTTATAAAACTCTCATTATGCTATATTATCACCAAATACTGGATTAGATCTTTTTACCAGGAAGTTTGTTTTGAAATGCTTTTATTTTGTACAAAATGGCACAAAGTCACACTTGTGGTGTTCCCGGTCAAAAATGACCAGCCAATAAAAATTGCTTATAAAACTCTCATTATGCTATATTATCACCAAATACTGGATTAGATCTTTTTATCAGGAAGTTTGTTTTGAAATGCTTTTATTTTGTACAAAATAGCACAAAGTCACACTTGTGGTGTTCCCCGTCAAAAACAAATGGCCACTGAAAATGAATGGGGAGATTATAAATAAGAGAAAAATTGAGTGTTCAGGAGCATGTTCACATATGTGCATGTGTGCTTGCAAACTGTCAGGGTTTGTGAAGGGAAGAGGCAACAGAGTGAGGATCCAAATGCAGAACTTCAATAATAAACAAAAGAGAATACGACTATGAAAGTAGATATTCAAGGAAGGCGGAAACGCAAACACTACAGCAATATGCTAGCTAATAACAAACTAACATACAAACAAGAACTGACATGGGAGCAAAGAAAAAGAGGGTATATATACACATGGGATAACATGGAGACAAGGAACACCTGGGATACAATTAGGGCAAAGAACACGAGGACAGGCATAAGAGGAAGATTCAAAACTTCAAACTAAGAGTCTTTTTAAAATAAGAGTCCTTGGGGAAAACATAAGAATGATGTTACGTGACACAAACATAAAGGCCTTGGACCTGTGCACGCACACGTACACACATGCGCACTAATACACACATGCACACACAAACGCACAAATGCTCACGTACACACACAACCTCTATTACATGCTTTCTTTTTCACAGAGATGAACTTTATCTTACCCTGAACTGCATAAAACATCCATTCATCCATCCAACATTACTACACACATACACATGCATGCACACACACACACACACACACACACACACACACACACACACACACATCAGAACTGTCTTTTATGAATGTAAAATAGTGCCTAAATGATTTGCATGCGCAGAGTAGATTTGTGTAAGTGTAAATCAAGTTGCAAGCACAAGAAAAAAATATTGGCAATACTCCAATGATTTGCATAAGCGTAATTCATGTGTTGTGAATCTGTAACTTCATATTAACACAAAGTAAATTTTATGTATATTCTTCTGACTTCCCTTCTTTCACGCTTCCACTTTTTGCACTGTTTCTGTGCCTAAACATGGCCAAAAACATTGCAAACCTTCAATCAGCGATATGCAAGCAAAGAAAGGGTGTAATGAACAGCAAAATTGATTGACTGCATAGGATCAGTCTGTATGTGTAAAATAAACTGCTGCAAACGTGTAAATTACTTGTGTTTGAGGCATACATATTTTACAGAAATAATCCGATATACACTGTTCCGTCTTCCCTTTTGTTGCTCTCACAATTTTGGCACAAATTTCTCACTAAAAATAGTTTTGCAAGCACAAGGGGGAAGGCGGGTCTACCTGCTTCTAGTAACCAATCAAATGAGGTTTCCGTTGACCAGTTTACTCTAGATTAGATTTCTATTTATAAGAGAAAGTTTGTTTTTTTGTGAGTTAAAGATGGATCGAAGTGAACATAAAGGTGAGAGAGTGTAGGCTTAGCCTATTATACACTGGAACAAAATATGTTTTTGATTAGTCTTTTTTGACTTGTTTTCCAAAATAATATATAAAACTCCTTTAAAACAATGTACATTTATTTTAGGAGCTATACTGCAGAAGAAATATTTGTTATTGGAAAATTCTGAATACAATATTTAATCAGGGCTCGTCATTAACGCTTGTCCAGGACAAGTGGGTTTTTGAAGGGGCAAGTGAAAGAGAATTTTACTTGTGCGACCAGAGAAGCAGACTGATTAAAACGTCAATAATGAAAAAATAACCGGCTATATTTGTGATAGTCTAGGACTGTGTCACTTAATATAAAGTTCATATTCTTATTCTGCTGTTGAAAGTAACCCAGAGCACATAATTTTATAATTTGCTAGTGATCTAGTAACAGCTGTGCCCTGTTTGATTGACAGGCGGTGTATGTGTGTGTGCTGAACATGCATGTGAGTTCCGAAAATGCTCATGCTAATGCGCACCTGAACGGTCAAATACATTTCAAAATTCCGCCAAAATGCTCGTCTTGGTGAGATATTCATGTAAACACAGAGAGTGAGAAGTGGAGAAAAAAGTAGATTTGTATTAAAATGTCAGACTTGTAAGTATAAATGTAAGTTAATAGACCTGCTGCCGTCTAGTGTGCCATTATAATAATAATTTTCTTTATTTATCACACATATACAGTGAAATTCTTCTTTTCACATATCCCAGCTAGGCTGGGGTCAGAGTGCAGGGTCAGCCATGATACAGTGCCCCTGGAGCAGATAGGGTCAAGGGCCTTGCTCAAAGGCCCAACAGTGGCATCTTGGCAGTGCTGGGGCTTGAACCCCCAACCTTCTGATCAGTAACCCAGAGCCTTAACTGCTGAGCTACTCACTGCTTTTGACTGGGTAGCTTTAGTAGCTTTAAAAATTATTAATGTATTATAATCATACAGTAAAGGCCAATAGTAGTTTTATGTTGCATTTCATTCTGAATGTTTACTTGAATACTTGAAACTGCTGTTAAAAAACACTGAATTTTCTTAATTTGTATTTTTTTGTTCTATTGTATTTAATCTATTTCTATTCATTGCTGTTTTTTAATGTTATATTATTACTGACTGTTTACTAGTCTTGAATAATTATTTAAGAACTTGAAACCATTGTTCCATAATTAACAAATTAGTTAGTGTTATTATATTTTGTGGTTTTGAAGCTGGTATTGAGAATTGTCAAATTTCACTACCAACTACTAAAATGTTGGTATTATGATAATGTATAGCCTTTATTGTACATGGTAGATTTTGCTGCAATAACATAATGAAAAAGTAGATCATTCCATAAAAGTGTGAGCATCCCTGCTGTTAATGGTGGTGATGGAGGCTTTCCTTTATTTGACTACCATACGTAACATAAAATAATTATCATATGACAATAGCCTCCTCCCCTACCCAGTGCAGTTTACATTTCAAGTTCAAGGAAATCCACTGTTTGTCCAAAAAGACAAGTGTTTATTTTATTTTTTATCTCAATTTTGACCAAAATAATTGTGATTATGGTTTTTGCCATAATCGAGCAGCCCTAGTATGTGGTAATGTTGGATGGATGAATGGATCTTGGATGCAGTTCAGGGTAGGATAAAGTTAATCTCTGTGGAAAAAGAAAGCATATAATACTCAAAAGAGTTTGTGCGTGTACTTGAGCAAATGTGTGTTTGTGTGTGCATGTGCATGTGTGCGTGTGTGCACGTGCACAGGTCCGAGGCCTTTTTGTATGCAAGCACACATGCACATATGTGAACATGAACATGATGAACATGCTCCTGCACACTTTTGACTGGGAACACCACAAGTGTGACTTTGTGCCATTTTGTACAAAATAAAAGCATTTCAAATCAAACTTCCTGGTTATACATTAAAGCACACTAGTGTGATAAATAGTACATAATGTTTTCATATTTTCTTTTATATTTCCAAAATTGTCCACAAATAATGCTTTTTTTCACTCAAAAATGGAGGTGCATAAGCTCAGGTCAATGAGGCCAATGATCAATAAGTTCCAAAAAGAAATACAAAACCTGTGCTAATTGAAAGAAAACAAGTTGGCAAAAAGATCTAATCCAATATTTGGTGATAATATAGCATAATGAGAGATTTATAAGCAATTTTTATAGGCCGGTCATTTTTGACCGGGAACACCAAAAGCACAAATACAAATTAAATAATAGTAATAATTATGACATAAAAATTACTTGATTTGATTTACCTTTTATGTTACAATGGGTTTTTTTCTTTTTTTCTACTTTGGCAACAAAATCTCAATGTCCTCTCTTTGCACAGTCAAAAAAACAAGTACTGGCCAGTGCTGAAGCATTTTACCAATCAGAATTTAGCATAATTAATTCTGATACAAGTAATGGCCAGCATCATCCAATCAGTGCCAACCATGTTAAAATAAAAATTGTACATTATAAATTCTGAATGTAAGTACTGATTACCATTGTTGCCAACCATGTTGAGTGGTACAAACATCATCTGCAGCCTGAAACTAAACTTTTGGTCGGATGTTAGGAGTGAATGCACTTGGATAGGAAAGGAAAGGGTGCTCCTTTGCTCCCTTGCTCCTTATTTAGTGAATGACTTAAACTCCAGTGTGCTATCTAGCTGCACTCATCTCAGAACAGTTTAAAATGCACCTTATTTTCATACTAACTCCATATTAAGCCTCTGAAAGCAACATTCATTTTTTCAGTGTGAAAATGCACAGTAAATATAGGATTTCTAAGGGGAAAAAACCCTATAGTCTACGTCAGTGGTTATTGTGTTTTAAAATGGATTTAACCACTAGAGTTTTTGGGTGAACTATTCATTTAAGCCACGTCCACACTACTACATTTTTGGTTTAAAATGCATTGATGCAGTCTAGGCAGCTCACTAGGCTTTAGTAAGGAGCTCCAATGTGTAGTCAAGTCCCCAATATCACCCCCAAACACACCCCACCTCCCCCTTCCAACAACTACTCAGCATCCATTACTGAAAAATCTTGTCACTTGATACTCGATAAACCTCACATCTGCACAGGAACAAGAGTCTTGAAGGGCACTTCACCCTTAAGATAATTTGTGTGCGAGAGTGTGTGCTGTCCAGGGCCCATAGGCATTTGACACATGTACAAACTTGCAGCACTGATAATTTAAAGGGCTACATGAGACCCATATCCACCTCAATAACACTGACAACTGATGTTTACAGGACAGAAGGACAAGAAAGCAGACCTCCTCTTTTGGTAAAGTTCTTATTTTCCAAAAACCATGTGATGGCATTTCAACAGCATTCCTTAAGAAACAAGTGACTTGACCACAACTCAAGGTGCCCTGAACTTTAACAGAACTCTGACTGTACCCATTTGTTCCAACTTGCAAAGTCAGCATGTCACACTGTGCACTGAAATGGCAGAAGCAGATATCTAATACGCTTTCATATTTCTACATATTTCCAGTGGTTTGTCACCAGTATGCATCTCAAAATAGAACAGAAGTGCTGATAATGAGATCATATGACTGACGTAACTGAAATCAATAAAATCATGGGATATGACACATCAGGAGTAGTAAGCATATCCTCAGTTATGACCTCTTGGTTTCATCTCAGTGACTTGAGGGCATAGGCTAAAACAAGATTGCAAGATTTACCCTGCTAAATTAAGTTGTAAATGAGTCACAGTCTATGAAAAGGGTAAATTCCCCCGTCTTTTATACATAAAAGTAAAAAATAAAAAGTAAAATGTGCTTGCTTTGGGCTCGGGTTGAAAATTATTTTCTTTGTAAACAAACGGCAATTTTATAACTTTCAATTTTTAAACAAAATTAGTGGTAGCAGAGTTAAAGTCGACTTGGCACAGCATTCACAATCGTCTTCTGATATGTCATGCATTTTCGAGTAGCTCTGGATGTTAAACAAGAAAAAAATGATTGGATTGTGAAATGTGATCTCTATATGGCATCTATGTCTATATGTGTTTGGAGGGGAGGGTTTGAAAAATAAAGGCTTGGTGGCTTCAACTGAAAAGGAAACTGATTTCAGAGGCAGAGCAAATTATTACATTTTCATGAAAGGTTACAAAGACAAACATTCTTTTTCTTTGGAATACTGTGCACTGAAAAATCATTTACAATAAGACCAGAAATGTGTTTTAGAAAGTAAATAGGACCAATTTTGATTGTTGACATTCAGAATCTAGGCTACTAACACAACATTGTGGATTTAATCCCAAGTAGCCTATAACTGACCCAGGAGATGGAGAATTATAGCTATCAATATAATCAGCCTGGTCTAATGAACATTACGAGACAGTGGCAAAATTTTTGCAAAACAAAATTAGGTGTCTTATTACACGATTGGCTGCAGTTTCCCAGTGAAATGTCCAGCAGGGGGCACCAAAGGCGAGTGAATTGGTGTCGTAATCAGACAAGATTTTTAAAGTGAATATAAGACGGAGGTTTTAATGATTAAAACGTACTTCATTAACATAAAACTTTAACATAAACCTAACCAATAGTGATCTAAAATCAAATGAGAGGTAGTCACAAAACAGACATCCTTACCCTTAACCAACACCTAAACCTAAATGACAGTGTCCAAAAACCAAATGAGAAATTAAAAGCACATTTTCTGAAGCAACCACATCATCTCATGTCGTTTCTGTGACACTCTCATCTCACATGTCAGCTTCCGTGTTTGATTGGTCTCGAACCACGTACTTCAGAGTCTAAAGTCCAACACTATGAGGTGAGCTACCGCGGGATCTAATCACATTGGAATGAGTGTGTAAATGTAGGTGAGTCTGTAATACAAGAGTTAAAATGTATAGTTTTTCAAATGGTGTGGTATATTAAGTGTTTCGATTAGAGGTCTTCACGGGTCCACCCTAATCCGAGGACCCAAGACCCGACCTGGGACCTGTTCGGGTTCGGATCCACGTTTTATATGGTCAGCCGGGTCCGGGTCAGGTCTCATTCTATTGCTGCGGGTCCCAGGTCTGTTTAACGTTATGTATAATACCCGAGTCGATCCGAGAAGACCCGGCCATGATCAGACTGCGCTGATGATGATGGTGCTGTGTACGTGTGTTGCAACTTGCAACACTGTAAAATTGGGATGAGAAAGTGCGGGCCAGGAAATAAGGTGAAAAACAGAGCGGAGCCACAATGAGCTGAGTGACGTCAGAGGCAGAGCAGAGTTAAGGCACACGATAGTAAATTAGCAATGCTAACGTTAGCAGCCGTGACAATGAACAAGCAATTGTTATTATAGTTCAAAAGGGCAAACAGTTGAAGTTATCTTATGCAAGATACAAAAACACTGCAAAACTGATTCTAAACAAGTTGCATTTGTCATCCATCACCATGACAGCAAGTGGACTTTGGAAGCCGAAATTATGAGTGGATTAGCTATGCTGTTTCAATCAGCAAGAGAGGAATCGTAGAAAACCTGGATGTATTTTACCAAATTTCTTGGCAAGGAGGATGGATTATATGCATCACGGCCAGGCACAGGGGAGAAGGCTACTAACGTTACATTAGGTAAGTTTTGTTGTAAATTAACTTGTTAATAGCAATCAGCTGTTTGAATCAGTGTCGATCGGGTCTGTGTCTCCCTGCCGGGTCCGAGTCCCAGCTTTCAAATAATAGACGGGTCCGGGTCCGGCATTCCTCGGTTCTGCATGGTATGGGTCCAAGCTTTCAAATAATAGACGGGTCCGGTTTGGGTCCAGGTAGTACATATCCGGGTCTCATTGGCTTCGGGCACAAATTTTTGGACCCGTGAAGACCTCTAGTTTTGATACCATAACATAGCAGTGTGAGTAGAAGCGCAAAAAATATGTATTTATGAAGTCGTAATCAGCTGTTGTAGTCGTGATTTGTGTGAAAGTCAATAAAACACACAGTTGTTGTTGTAGAGCCTCTAGTGTTAATTTCACAAGGAAACTTGGATGAAATGTAGAATTCGGCACATAAAAGTCAGTTTGAAAAAATTTAGTTATAGTAATGTTCATTCTATGAGACTAGGTTTACTATTACCATTGTGCCAAAGGAACTGCACTTAAGCCCATGATGCACCTGTGATTAGTGCACTCTAAGTTGCACTGGATGAAAGCACCTGCTAAATGCCCCTAAACTAACTACACATCTATTTTAAATAATTCAAATAATACTTAATTAGACATTTAGCTGTGTGATTGAGTCCTCTTGTCTCTGACTGGAAGATAAGCGATGGATAAATGGATTAGCAGCGGAAGAGAGGATGGGTGGATGAGAAAGGAAGAAAGAGGGTTTATGAATAGACTGATTTATTTGAGCTGTCATTGTAGCAGTAAACACAGAGGCACATTGATCAAGTCCATGGGCCTGCAGCTCAAAACCTTATTACCAGCAAGAAATAATTTCGATCAGTCGGCCAATGAGAAAACATATCATCAACCCAGATAACCCCCGCACCAGCACAAAACGATCTATCAATCTATCTACATTTTTAAGCCTTTTTCAAATGTTCAAATTTTTACATTTTTAAGTGTTAAGATTTCCAATTTTAAGTCACCTTGTTACATTATCCCAAACTTCCCATTAAAACTCCTTTCGGAACATGAAGCAGAGCTGCCCTCAGCGAGTGTCAGATGAATGAGACAGATGTTTTCTCAGCCGAGTGGAAAAAATTGGTGCATGTCTTCTTTGCTCGTTCCACAGAGTACCATGTGTATGCTCGTGTGTAAATGCATGTGTGAATGCTTCCCCTCCTCAGTGCTTTTTGAATACATACACAGAGATGTTTATGATAAAAGAGAATCAGCAGATATGCGTGTACGGGGCACAGCTGTGGATAATATCACATGACATGAGCGCTGTAGATGAACTGTACAAAGCACTTAATGTAAGACAAGGGTTAAGTGCGCGTATAGCCATGTGATAAAAAAGAACACTTTTTTTTATTGCTTTGTTTTTTCCAAGATAGGTTTTCGCTTAACGGTAATGCCACATCTATTTTTAGAGCATTTCAGAATATATGAGGAGGAGTAACACCTCAGATGATTGACAACTCACTCGATTGGTCAATTTTAGCACTCCATTAGCTCTCTACATTGAGTCTGTACACAGCAGGGGAGATACTGTATGGTGCACTTTACAAATGAATTCAATTCTGCTATTGCCAACATGCATAGATTTTGATCAGAATTTCCTTTATTTAACATATAAAATATTTGAAGAAATTATATATACAATATATATGTCGTCAAGGGCTCTTGACAATATTGATCAGTGTGGTACCAGGCAGGCCTGGGGCAAAACATCTGCTTGGGCTTACAGGTCAATACGCTCACTAAATGCAAACTTGCACTGTCAATTAACAACAGATGCAATTTTACTTTCTAAACACACATATGCACATATACAATCAGTTCAGATTTGCTTTCATATCATTCAATATCTGAAATTAAACATCAGAGACAAAGGTAATAAATAAATGAAACATCACAGATCTCCATTAAGTCTTAAGTGAGCTTGGAAGAGCAACATCTGAGCAATAAAATGTTCCTTTGCAGCCATAAACAAGCATGCACGCAAAACTCAAGACATAACATATCTGGACAATCGTGCCATATCCTCACAGAGAGAGGCCACATCCCCTGCTGCCCTTCACTGATCTTTAATTAAACATGCTGAAGAGTGGATTAAATTGCCAACAGGATAGGATGCAGACACACAGATTTCTATTACAGCAGACTGCCCAAAAAGAGCACATCATCTCAGAACATAACCAACTGAGACACAGCATGAATGTCAGAAGAATATACCCAGCTCAAAGGGTTTGGCTCTTTTAATTTGAGGATACATAAACACATGCCTGCTTTCTTTTACCACATCTAACAGTGACAGAGGCTTATGCTAACATGATAAAACAAGCAAAGAGAATCAAAATGATTTCAGTTTGAAGAATGCTTGGAATTAGGACAGGAAAAAATATCAGTGGATTATGGGATATTTGCAAGATGATTGTCTTACAATATATTTCAAACAACAGGGAAGAATGGTACAGTGTATCTTACCTTTCCAAAGTCCCGTACATCGAATAAATCGAAAGCCTCAAATAGTTCACTCTTCTTCATGCCGAATATTTCTGAGCAGGCATGCAAAAATGTCCTGATGTTCTTCAAGCAAAGAAACTAGACAGAAAAAAGGAGGAATACAATGTGAAACTTTTAATAATCTTTAACTCAAATTTATCAAGATAACTCTTATTAAAGGAAATGTTCCATTAAGCATTTGTGATTATGTTATGTCCAGTCATGTTGATTAAAACAAAATTTCAACTCATCCCTCATTTATTATAAATATACATATATATATATATATATATATATATATATATATATATATATATATATATATATATATATATATATATATATACAGAGACAGAGAGAGAGAGAGAGAGTATAAAAATCACACACAAAAAACATGGTTACAGCAAGGCACCTACAATGGAAGTGAATAGGCCAGCCCATAAAATTAAAAATCTTACCACAAGATGTTAACTCAATACATGTTACTCACACCTCACACCCACTCTGGCCTTCACTTCACACAAACACCAACACCTCCTGCAACCCCCCTCCTCCCCCCTCCTGCTACTCAACCTGCACTTAAGATCTGTGAAGATGATGTGAGCCGCGTCTTTCGGAAACAAAAGACGAGAAAGCTTCAGGCCCAGATTGCATCTCACCAGCGTGTCTTCGATCCTGTGCTAACCAGCTGGCCCCCATCTTCACACAGATCTTCAATAGATCACTGGAGCAGTGTGAAGTCCCATGCTGCTTCAAATGTTCCACTATCATCCCCATCCCAAAGAAACCAAAAATCACAGGACTTAATGACTACAGACCTGTTGCCCTGACGTCTGTGGTCATGAAATCATTTGAGAGACTGGTGTTGGCCCACCTGAAGAACATCACTGGACCCTTTCTAGATCCCATTCAATTTGCTTATCGAGCAAACAGGTCTGTGGATGATGCAGTCGACATGGGATTGCATCATATCCTGCAACATCTGGACAGACCAGGGACATATGCAAGGATCTTTTTTGTGGACTTCAGTTCGGCTTTCAACACCATCATCCCAGCTATACTCCAGAATAAATTACACCAACTCTCTGTTCCCATGTCTATCTGTCAGTGGATTACCAGGTTTCTGATGGACAGGCAGCAGCTTGTGAGACAGGGGAAACTCACTTCCAGCACCTGTACAATCAGCACTGGTGCCCCCCAGGGATGTGTGCTCTCCCCACTATTCTTCTCCCTCTACACCAATGACTGCATCGCCAAGGACCCCTCTGTCAAGCTCCTGAAGTTTGCAGATGACACCACTGTCATCGGCCTCATCTGAGATGACGATGAGTCTGCATACAGAAGGGAGGTTAAACAGCTGGCTGTCTGGTGCAGTCAAAACAACCTTGAGCTGAACACACTCAAAACGGTGGAGATGATTGTGGACTCCCAACACTGACCCCCCTCACCATTCTAAACAGCACTGTGGCAGCAGTGGAGTCATTCAGGTTCCTGGGCACTACCATCTCACAGGACCTGAAGTGGGAGACCCACATTGACTCCATTGTGAAAAAGGCCCAGCAGAGGTTGTACTTCCTTCGCCAGCTGAGGAAATTCAACCTGCCACAGGCGCTGCTGATACAGTTCTACTCAGCAGTCATTGAGTCTGTCCTCTGCACTTCAATAACTGTCTGGTTTGGTTCAGCTACGAAATCAGACATCAGAAGACTACAAAGGACAGTTTGGACTGCTGAGAGGATTATTGGTTGCCCCCTGACCCCCCCCCCCCCTTCAAGAACTATACACTTCCAGAGTGAGGAAAAAGGCTGGAAAAATCACTCTGGACCCCACTCACCCCGCCCACTAACTTTTTGAACTGTTGCCTTCTGGCCGACGCTTCAGAGCTCTGAGCACCAGAACTGTCAGGCACAGGAACAGTTTTTTCCCTCAGGCTATCCATCTCAGTTAAATTGCCCCATTGAGCAATAACTATGTGCAATACACAGTTTAGTCTTTCTTATATTTATCCAACACATCCAACCTCTTCTGCCATTTCATTTCATTCCTCTGAAAAAAAAAAAAAAACATTTGCACTGTACATAACAGATTTGTATTTACACTGTACATAACAGATTGTATTAGATTTGCACTACCCATGTGTATGTGTGTATGTATGTATGTATGTGTGTGTCTGTACGTATGTGTATAATTTGTTTTTATTTTTTATTATTATCTATGTCTTGCTGCTGTTTTTGTATTGTTTTTGTATTGTTGTACACTGGAAGCTCCTGTCACCAAGACAAATTCCTTGTATGTGTAAGCATACTTGGCAATAAAGCTCATTCTGATTCTGATTCTGATTCTGAATAGTGGCTAATGATTATAACCAGGAGCAAAGAGTGGCAAACTTCCAAACACATTCATTTAAAGAGTGAAATGACAACATGAAACATCAATGTAGCAATGTGCTCTCAAAGTAACCCAGAAAACAACGATTGTTATCTTAATGGATGTCCTGTTATGGTCTACAGTCCTGCACCTTTCCCCTCTCGCTGGGCATGTTCACAAGAATGTGTCCTTTTCACTAGTTATATTAGCATCATCCATCTGTCAGTGTCATATAAAGTTTCACATCTTGCTGTACTGTTTTGTTTCTGTCTTAAAGGTGGAGTAAGTCATTTTAATCCAATATACTTTTTGTCAAATTCCGCGAATATCTCTACACAGTCCAGTGAAAAAAAAAAAAAAATCCAGTGTTTGTAAACAGCCTGGCTCTGTAAATGGGAAAATAAACAAAGTGGATCGGACCGATCCACACAACACTATTGTGCGTGCATGAATTTGGGAGGCGGAGCTTCTGAAGGAGCACTGAAATCTTTCAGTCTTTCTCAGTAATCGCTGACTCCACCTTTAAGCAACAAGAGGAAGTGAATAAGTCTGCTTGCTTTGTGTTGCAGCTGTATCTGTGATTTCTTAAAACAGCTGTACCCTCAGTAAGAGCAAGGACACCCAACTCTGTTTGAAATCTGACTGATAATCTGGCATATAATGAGTATAAAAAACATCACACTGGCATCACAAAAATGTAAGGCCAGTATTTTTACACATATGAATTAATCATTCTTATCTGCAAGAAACAACACATATGCTGCCTCTCAGTTCCCACTCCCCTTTACAGATGACTTCACCAGAGGCCTAGGGCGGCTTTTATGCACAGATAAGACAAGCAAATGCTAAGTGCGCAAATGTATTTGACTGTTTACACTGTTTGACTGTTTGGATTCAACATGTTATCTTGCAGATGCTCTGGAGTCTTTAGGAGTCCCTCAGGGGCTCAGCAACTGAAGGAAGCAAGATAGAATGAGAGAGGAAGCGGAAGAGAGGGAAATTAAGGCGAACAGAAGCAGGGTTGAACACATGATGGTTTTGGTACAGTTTTCTGCATTACAGCCGCATTGCATCCGTTGGGCTTTTCTGGAAAGAGGCCGTGCTTGGCCGAACACGGCTTTCAAAGCTACGCTGGTGGACAACAGCAATTCTAATCACCACCACTTTTGGATCTCTGGAGGACTGTTGTGCTTGAGAGCATTAGAGAGAGTATTTTCCTACATCTATTGAAGCCTAAGTCAGTGCATTTTGAATGTATAACCCAGGCCATTTATGGAAACTAAGCCAAAAAAAGTTGGTCATTCAGAAATATTTTTACATTTCAGTATAAAACTAACATTTGTTTCTCTGAATATTTTGTATTTTGGTATCCACAGTTTTACATATTACCACTGGGCGCTGCCAAGATGATTCTGATTGTCACCGGTTCTTTTCTAGTTTCAGCCTCCACAAAAAGCAATGGAAAACTACCAATACGAGCATTCAAGACAGAGAACCACAACCATTTAAAGCATTAGTTAGAGTAAAAATTAGTTCAGGCTCAACCTGTGCAGTTGTTGGCTATCATAACAACTCGAAGTAGTTAATGATAACTCACCTCAGTTCATAGCTTCACGTCATCCACCCACTCCCTAAACTTTGACAAGTGAGGACTGTCATTGCGACTCTCTACAGTAAAGTATCAGCACTATGGAGCAACACGTTTTTTGTTTTATTTAATTTTTTGGACAGATTTTACAAATTAAATACACTAAAGATCACATTGTCTGCTAAGAACATGCCAATGCGAGTAAAAACACTGGAGTCCGGAAAACGAAAACTGGCTTCCCTTATGAATCGTGAAACACTCAAAGACTTAAAGGAATGTTCCGGGTTCAATAGAAGTTAAGCTCAGTCTACAGCATTTTTGGCATAATATTGATTGCCACAAATATGTATTTTGACTTGACCCTCTTTTTCTATAACAAAATAAAACAATTAAATCTGGGTTACACTGCAAACAATTATTTTCAAGACAAGTATTTCTGTCTTGTTTTCCAGTGAAAATATCTAAACATTCTTAAAATGTGATTTATTTACTTGACAAGCAAACAATTTAAAGTCTTGTTTTGAGAGAAATCTAATCAAATTTAGTGAACTTTAGACTTAAAGGTGCAGTATGTAAGATTCAAAAACTCTTGTTATTAATGACACCTGTGGCCGTTAAGTGAACTGCAGCCAGCTCCATAGGGACACGAGCATCGGCCAAAACAATGACGTAACGTACAAAGAGACAAAGTGATTCACCGGCATCATGCTGACAGATGAGGTAGCATAATTAAAATTACATAGTTATGATTGTTTTTCTATAAACTTTGAGACTGTATATTATATTTGACTCTCCAGTGCTGGAACAGGGCTAAAACAAAGTGTGGATGTAGGTCTGACTATGCGAGACTGTAGATTGAAGAAATCACTTTTCTTTGCATGATACATTGACTGCATTTATACGATAGCCTATGTCGGCATTAACTAGCTAGCCAGCTTTATCAATAGCTGTTAGCTAAATCTGGTGGATGATGACAGTAGCTGTTTATAAAATAGACTGTACATTATAAATATGTTGACACAATTCAGTATTGATATAATTCCATCACAACTGTCATTTTGATATAAACTGTTTTATAATAATAGATTGTATATATTTTCTGTATAAACAAGTTACGTTACACTAATGAATGGAGCTTTTTGCATTATATTTAACATTGTCTAGCATTCATTTCATGTGTTATTGTAGTTTAGCTTGCTGAAAAATTACAGATTAACATTATGTCAGTTACTGTGAATCAGCATACCTGACTTTTAGTATAAAGAGAAATTATTCGAAGAAATATCGTTGAAATTATTTGAAAGTTATGAAACAAGGTAGCTTGCAATTTGTCAGCATTAGATCAAGTTAGCTAAAATTACACAGATCAATCCTTATGGCTCTATATTTCACATGCTTTGCAGTTATGTAAGCTTACCTGTCCAATAAGAACGCCAATTCAGGGTCGGTTTTGATCCCCAAAACTGAACGAAGGTCCCTCCAGGAATCAAATGCCCTGCCGATGTTCACTCTAGTTTTCGCTCGACCACGATCACGTTTCCGCTTAGCCAGACGGGATTCAGTAGATAAAGTTTTTTTTTTTTTTTTTTTGGCTTACTCAGAGTTTGTGTAGGAGTCGGTGTTGTGCTGGGAGCCGGACGTTTGCTGGATTCCATCTCTAAGATAACATTACCTAGTGTTGCAGTGTCGCTGTTGAATAGCAGAAGAGACGCTACTGTCTGAGGCAAGGCTCTCGGAAGCACGCATAAACGTCACATCCTTTGGATATTTCCGACAAAACCGACCCACTCCCTTTGCATGAAAATCAGCCTACAGGCTTTAAAAGGCAACCTAGGAAGTCCAGGAAGGGCTCATTTTTTAAGTTGCGTTACAAGACGTTCACACATTAACAAAAAAATGTAACATATTGCACCTTTAAAACAAGAAAACAAAAAAAATCTGCCAATGGGGTAAGCAAAATAAACTTGTTTTCTCTATTTATTTTTTTTGTTTTAAGTCTAAAGGTCATTTTGTCAGATTTATCTTCAAAAAAGACTTAATATCTTGTAAATAAATCACGTTTTAAGAATGATTCGATAATTTTACTTTACTTCTATATTGATAATTATACTTTTTCAAATCATTTTTTGCATTGTACAATGAGGCACTTACAATGGAAGTGAATGGGGGCCAATTTTCGTATATTAAAATACTCACTATTTCAAAAGTAAAGCCACAAGACGTAAACAATATGCGTTAACATGACTTCAGTGTGATAAAATCACTTACTAACATTTTCTATGTAAAGTTATAGCCAATTTTACAACTTCGTTGCCATGACAATGTAATGTCAACAAACCCTAAAACCCTACAATGACTGTAAAAATGACCATTTAAACAACTTTACAGCTCAAATAATACATGGGTTTTAACAGAAGAATTAATGTAGGTGCTTTTCTAAAATTATAAGCTTCAGATTTCTGCCTTTAAACCCTCCAAAGATTGGCCACATTCACTTTCATTGGCCACATTCACATCCATTGTAAGCAGTGTTGGGTAACGTTACTTTTAAAAGTAACTCGTTAGAATATTGCGTTACTCCTTGAAAAAGTAACGTAATTAATTAAAAAGTAAATTTTTATGTAAGTAAAGCGTTACATTAGTTTTGCATTCTTTTTGCATTACTTTTATCTCACAGCCACTTTCTCTTCTGCTATGCTATGGTTTCCATACAAATAAGCCATGCATTACATACAAGAGACATTACAGGTCATGCTAGCTACTGTACAACACTCATGTCAAAACAACATAGTAAACAAACAGATATTTAGAAAGTAGGTCTTCACATCATATTTATAATAAAGACTCAATAATATGAATATACATGATTTGTTTTTCCATCAACATGGCAGCCAATATGAATAATGAAGAATAACTACTAAAGTCCAACACTTGAACCTGCATCATATCTGTCATCATGTGCAGTGCCCATCGACAATAGCCTAGTTTCCATCCACTTTTCACTCTATTTTGTTATCGACAAAGTGAAAATGCGTAAAACAAATTTTGCTAAATTTGCCGTCTTCTGCCTGTTTCCATTCAAATGGCCTTTAATTGATAAAAATGGTGTGCGTGATGACGTCATGTTTAAAAAAAAAAAAGAACAGTCCTTAAGCCGTTACCATACAGAAATGTGTGTTTATCGCTAATTCACCTCCCAGATGTCCCTAATTTTTTCCTCCGAAGTTTTGGTAAAATGGGGAGAGTACTGAGACAATTCATTGAAATTAGCCGGCTTACTGTCATTTTAATTTCACAAATCAATGCAATCAGAAGACGAGGAATTGCAATCAAAAGGGAACAGTTGCCCTTCTGATATGACTGTAATATTGGTGCTGATGTTGCGCCTATCTCAGGTTGCCTCCAGTTCCGACCCAGAAGCAAATCGTCATGGCCCTGTTCAAGCTGGCAACCTGCACCAAGTAGTGGGGGAAACTTTCAGTCTTAGTATAAGGACCATCCATCGATGTGTATATGCTGTGTGCACAGCTATTAAAGAAAAATGTATGCGGTGTAATATCAGGGTTTACATTTGATACACTCCTGATATTCGATAGACTATTTTGAACAATTATCTAATCTAAAGCATTGCCATCATAACTGCATTATGTCCTGCATATTTGTCCAGCAACTTTTAACGACCAACTGAACTTGATTGTCATCTAAAATTTATTTTAGTGTCATAATGCAATTTACATTTTCTGAAGAAGCTCAACAAATGTTATCCGTGGTAAAGAGGGTTAGATTTAAACATTTTAAAATGTTCAAAAGCTTGTTTTCTGAATCTGAACTCAGCATTGGACAAATAGTTCTGATAGTTTATAGTCTTGAAAAAAGTGCAGAACATTCTGATAATGTAATTCAGCCAAGTTTTTTCGTCTACAGAACAGGGTAAAGCTAATTTAAGTTTGTGTAAAGAAAAGGCATATATATAGGTCTAAAAATAATATTGTTTAATAATTAATTTTTTTAATTTAATGCTTTTTTTGTTTGGTAATTTATATAATTTAATACAGGGAATTTTGCCAGCATTTTTTCAAAAGTAAGCTAAACAATAATTTTATAGAATTGGGCTATTAGTGTTCCAAAAAAGCACACTGAAGCTTTTCTCCTAGTATTGTGTATTTATTTTTAATTTAAAACTTCTTTGTGCACAGAAATTATATGTTTTTTGTATTGTGGGCTAATTCTATGACTGATGTCTGTTATTTTGAATGGTATGGAAAAGCAACTTTAATAAATAAACAGATGGCTACCGCAATTAAATTAATCACAAACAGTGGCCATTAATTTGTACTCCGTGAACTTGTCGATGTGCATGATACGAGATATCTGTGTTGGCACTCCTGTAAGTGTCATGTTTGCAGCTTCGGATCTATATGCCAATAAGATCAATCCATAATCACGTACAATAAATTGGCTTTCAAGGCTGTATACCTTGTTGTCATGATTAACACAGGCTAACGATTGGGGTAAATTCTGTCATGTGACACTACATTTTTGCGTTAATGCCAAGTTTCCAAACCAGTTTTTCATGACATCTGAAGTATCGACACAGAGTTTATGTGCTAGAGTTAAACGGAAAAATATTATGTTGACACTTGTGAAATTTTAGCGATAATTTGCGTTTCCATCAGCTTTATTTTGATGCGCCAAAACTTTTTTCACAAAACAATTCTTGGATGGAAACGTAGTTACTGTCAGAGTCATCTTACAAAAGTCAGGATAAAATTCAGTGGGGAATGCCAGCCTAACATGTTCAAGGAATATGGCAGATAATAAAATAATATTTTTCACTTAAGTCATCTCAGTGCACGCGTGTTTTGAGTTAATCCACGGTGCATACAGACACCACTTCAAAGGCGCATGTTGATACAACTTGAATGGAATAATATTTAATGCTACCAAAATGTCATAAAAACGGTTTGTTTCATGAATCAAACTACTTGTTTATTATAAAACAAAAATTTAGAATCTTTTTAGAAAATAAGACATTTTCTCTGTATGAACAATCAATGTAGAACATTGCTCGGAGCCACTGATCCAGAGTCAGCTTTTCTCATCCCATTCTCCCAGTTACAGGGAGCTGTAACACGGAGCAGTTCGGCTGCATAAGTCAGTGAATTGAGCGAGTATTTCACCCTGTGTATCATGTCATGGCCAGTGGAAGACTAGTCTTATAATCCTTCTGCCTAAACACGTTTGATTGTTTAATGCAGTGTATATTAAAACATGAATCAATTGTGTTTCACTCAACCGAAAGTTTACCTCATATTACACTAAAACATGCAATTTTCCAAGCTTATATAGCTAATGCACATGCATGTTAGCTAGTTGATTGACAGGTGATGTCTGTATCTAAAAGGTGACTGGCTCTTTTACTTGCAAGGTGGGATTTTATTTCTACATCCATTGAATGTTGGGTGCTAGAGCTTCTTGGTTGGGTGTTCCAATTTCTCCCATTCATTTAAATAGAAGTGACTCATCTCTGCTAAATAGTCTCTGGCCTCAAACTATATAGAACAAAAATGCCCATCATGTACTATGTCTCCTCCCTGAAGTTTGCACACTTTTACTCCTGATTTCTCGCAATACAGGCAAAGTAGGGGTGTACAAAAGCAACACATTACTTTATTTAAAAAGTAACTCCGATTTTATGGTCTAAAATAAAAAAGTGCTTTACTCGTTACTCGAAAAGTAATCTGATTACGTAACGCATGTTACTTGTAACACTGTACCCAAAACACTAATTGTAAGTGCTTTGCTGTAATCTCGATTATTTCCTTTTTTTAAAGAAAAGAAGGGACGAGTTGAAATTATTTTTGAAATAATCAACATAATGCCACAAATGCTGTCGATTGCACTTGACATGTATTGAACATGAACATTCCTTTAAGCAAAAGAGGTAATTTGCTTATAGAAGTTTTAAAGGTACAGTAACAAATCTGCCTTTTTACCAGTAAGGGTCATAGAGAGGGTGGAAATTGGCCATGTAAATCAAGAAATATTTATTAAAATTGTGGACTTAAGGGGAAAAAATGTAATGTTGCAAATATATATACAGCTCCTTTATAGTCACAAGTTTTGTTTTTAACCATGTGCTGCTCAAAGAGATTTCATGACAAGCATTCAGATCAGTTACACCTTCAAGACGAAGACTGAACCATTAATATGATGCACTGGAATTGATTCCCGAGATCCTCTTAACAACAATGGATTTAAAAGTAAAAAAAAAAAAAAAAACTAATTTAGAGGTATAAGGAAATAAGAAGTGTTTTAAATCAATGGCCTGGAACACATTCAAAGAGATATGTCCAGTCTGGAGAGCACTAGCTGTGAGCTGTGTGGTTTTCACCCTGGTTTAACTGAGCAGAGAGTTAAACAAGTCGTCTTGTCAAAACAATGAGCTGGATAAAGCATCAGTCTGCAAAGATGCTTAATCAGAACTGAGTGCAAGAGAGGCAGTCCAAGGGGGCGTACTAGCATTGAATTGTTCTCTGTAAAATATGCTTTGTTCAATACATTTATGAGCTTCATTTATCTGAGATCTGTTAAATGGATTAAAATGGTTTTCTGAATTGTAAAAGTGTCCATAATTGATCTCCAAAGTCGCTTAAAAATGGTCTGATGAAATCTCCATTTAGCACTATCAATGCTAACAGTGCTAACAACAATGATGTGTTGCAGTGGCGCAAAGACCCCATGAAATGGCTTGATGAATGCAGTTTTCTTTCTGGAAAAAACTGGAAGTTAGGGTGGGACAGATTAAATGGCATGTCCCTTTAAAAAAATAAATAAAAATAGGCAATAGCCTTTCGTTTACGTCACAGTCATGAACCACAATTTGATACTTGCTATTGCTAGTCCGAGGCAGGTGATTTTTGGGGGATGGGATGTTCTCATTCAAAAGAACATTTTATTTTACCAATATTTTTGACACCTCTGAGTCATGATGAGTCAGTATTTTTGGTCTATTTTCCTAAAAGAAAAAGACTGTGAACTTAGGTTTAGAAAACGCTACACTAGCATATACAGTAGAAAGCTAACAGACATGGACTAAAAAACGTGCATTTTTATATCATAGGGTCTTTTAATCTGCACAAGACATGTAAAGACCTCCACCCAACTAAAAGGATAAACTGACATTTTATTCCAAGTTTAAGGGATTTTCCATTCAAAATATTTAATCAGCTATGCTTAACACTGTGTCATACTGTAGCAGTTCAGTGGTGACTGGTGAACAAAGCAAAGCAAATACTCTAATCACAGGAAAAATCAAAGTTGACCTTGGATACATGCATCCCATTGATTTTTGGAGCATATTTTCCGATGCTCCAACTGACTGTTCATGTTATGTATGGATGTTTGTTCCAGACTTTATGGCATCATATTGTTCCGTGGTGTGTAAAAATGCCATAAGGAGCAGAGGATAAATGCTGACTGGTAGCAAAAATGCCATCACTGGCAGATCCGTGGTGATTTGCCCTTCACAGGGCACTGCACACGGTTTACACAACACTGTACACCACACAGGGAAGAGTGAACTGGCAGTGCAATATGTGAGAATCTCTGATGGTCGCCACTAAACAGACTGTTATCTGCCACCTTACAGGTGCTACTACAAACAAGAACGTGTATGTACTCATGGGAATGTTCGGAATAGCATACCACATATTACTCCTACTATTTTTGCAGCATGTATACTGAAGGCAAAAAGCAAATTGTCTGTAGCTTATGTGTAAGGTGCTACATTTGCCAGAATGTGCAGTATACTACAGAACTATGGAATACTGAATGCCACGATGCAACACTCTCAATTTCACCTTCTATTTTTGAGAGCCCTTCCATTCGTGATGAAAGAAGTGGTTGCTAATGTGGTTGTTGGTTGCTAAAAGTTGGGACATTTTTACACAAAATAGGATTAAAAGTATTAAAACTGTTCCTTTTGAGATGACAAATGGATGCCATTCACTAAATTAAACAAGCAACTTAATGAGGTCATGTAATAAGAATGTAGCATAGTACAATTTGCATGTATATTACAGTATATAACATATTGGTTTACATACTATTATTACTATTATTTAAAAAGTATGCTGTATATACAGAGCAGTATATTACTGCTAGCATTCCATTCTTAATGTCTTTCCTACCCAGAAGACTACAACTCTGATCCTCGCTGTAGGGCACATGTAAAGTAGTGTTTATGTACTTTGTAATTTGTACTTCTAAGGGAGATGGTATGAATGTTCAGTTGACAAAGATCTTAAAATTGTCATTTAAGACAATCGATTTGTTGTGGCAGAATGTTTGTGAATCCACTTTTACTACACTCAAAATGTACAGGTGCATCTCAATAAATTAGAATGTCATGGAAAAGTTCATTTATTTCAGTAATTCAACTCAAATTGTGAAACTCGTGTATTAAATAAATTCAATGCACACAGACTGAAGTAGTTTAAGTCTTTGGTTCTTTTAATTGTGATGATTTTGGCTCACATTTAACAAAAACCCACCAATTCACTATCTCAAAAAATTAGAATATATCATAAGACCAATAAAAAAAAAAATATTTTTAGTGAATTGTTGGCCTTCTGGAAAGTATGTTCATTTACTGTATATGTACTCAATACTTGGTAGGGGCTCCTTTTTGCTTTAACTACTGCCTCAATTCGGCGTGGCATGGAGGTGATCAGTTTGTGGTACTGCTGAGGTGGTATGGAAGCCCAGGTTTCTTTGACAGTGGCCTTCAGCTCATCTGCATATTTTGGTCTCTTGTTTCTCATTTTCCTCTTGACAATACCCCATAGATTCTCTATGGGGTTCAGGTCTGGTGAGTTTGCTGGCCAGTCAAGCACACCAACACCATGGTCATTTAACCAACTTTTGGTGCTTTTGGCAGTGTGGGCAGGTGCCAAATCCTGCTGGAAAATGAAATCAGCATCTTTAAAAAGCTGGTCAGCAGAAGGAAGCATGAGGTGCTCCAAAATGTCTTGGTAAACGGGTGCAGTGACTTTGGTTTTCAAAAAACACAATGGACCAACACCAGCAGATGACACTGCACCCCAAATCATCACAGACTGTGGAAACTTAACACTGGACTTCAAGCAACTTGGGCTATGAGCTTCTCCACCCTTCCTCCAGACTCTAGGACCTTGGTTTCCAAATGAAATACAAAACTTGCTCTCATCTGAAAAGAGGACTTTGGACCACTGGGCAACAGTCCAGTTCTTCTCCTTAGCCCAGGTAAGAAGCCTCTGATGTTGTCTGTGGTTCAGGAGTGGCTTAACAAGAGGAATACGACAACTGTAGCCAAATTCCTTGACACGTCTGTGTGTGGTGGCTCTTGATGCCTTGACCCCAGCCTCAGTCCATTCCTTGTGAAGTTCATCCAAATTCTTGAATCGATTTTGCTTGACAATCCTCATAAGGCTGCGGTTCTCTCGGCTGGTTGTGCATCTTTTTCTTCCACACTTTTTCCTTCCACTCAACTTTCTGTTAACATGCTTGGATTCAGCACTCTGTGAACAGCCAGCTTCTTTGGCAATGAATGTTTGTGGCTTACCCTTCTTGTGAAGGTTGTCAATGATTGTCTTCTGGACAACCGTCAGATCAGCAGTCTTCCCTATGATTGTGTAGCCTAGTGAACCAAACTGAGAGCCCATTTTGAAGGCTCAGGAAACCTTTGCAGGTGTTTTGAGTTGATTAGCTGATTGGCATGTCACCATATTCTAATTTGTTGAGATAGTGAATTGGTGGGTTTTTGTTAAATGTGAGCCAAAATCATCACAATTAAAAGAACCAAAGACTTAAACTACTTCAATCTGTGTGCACTGAATTTATTTAATACACGAGTTTCACAATTTGAGTTGAATTACTGAAATAAATGAACTTTTCCACGACATTCTAATTTATTGAGATGCACCTGTATATTCCTCTTATTTTACCTCAGAAGCATCTCTTCTCACATGCATCAGCACTTTGGAATGATATTTGATATTAATGTTTCTCTGGCTGGCATCCTGAAATTCTACCAATGCCAATGCGTTTTTACAGCTCCCATTAATGGTCTATTTTTAACCTAACTGAGACAAGACAATGGGCATTGCGGTGTGCATTATGATGTCATTACTCCACTGAAGGTCTAAAGTATAGATTACTACACAGCTGCAGGTCATGTGTGTGTTTGTGTAAGTGAGCAATTATTATGAATCTTGGGGAGAACACCATTTAAAAGCCCTCACTCACTCACTTAAAGTGAATACTCTGGCCCCGGCACACTCACAGCGATGTGCTTCTTCGTCCTTCGCTCAGAGCCAAAAAGAAGCTCAAAACAGCTGAGCAACGTCATACTGTTCAAGAACATTCAGACACCGGCCACACCGTTTTCTGTAAAGCTGCTTTGAAATGATACTGAAAATCACTATACAAATAAAAATTACTTGACTTGACATTAAAATGTGTTATTAATGGCTTTGTGCCTCATTCTATAAGTAGAATTCAAACAAGATCAGTCAAAAGCTATGTTCAGACTGCAGGCAAATCTGATTTTTTCTCAAATCAGATCTTTTCAGGCAGACTGTCCGCACTATTAATTGCAAGTGATCAAATCAGATTTGTGCGTTCAGACATAACCAACCTATCTGCATGGGTTGCTTTGGTAACGACGTAGGCGTACCCACGTGATGATGCTTTCAAAACAGATGCGGGAAAAATGGAGGTGCATCATCTCGCTCTCCAAATAAGCGTCCTGTCCAGTCGCGGTGCAGAACTCCTCCGTCGCACAAGAAAAACTCAGCGACGGAAGAGACTGGTAAATATTGTCATGTTCCGTGCTGCAGTCACCAATTTTTGACGTCATCATTGTGTGTCACGTTAAGAGTGACGCAAAAGACCATTTGAAATCCGATTTGAGCAGCCAGAGCGTCCGGACTGAGACGCATCTGAAAAAATCAGATTTCAATCGCATTTGAAACCACCTCCCGATGTGGTTTGTATCAGATTCTGAAAAATCAGATTTCATGTGTTTTTTTTTGCTGTCCAGACTATCAAAAACTCATCTGGATACAATCTGGATATGCAAAAAATCAGATTATTAGTGGCAGTCTGAAGAAGGCCATATAATCTTTTTTAACTACTCGATGATGATTTAAAGTAATATGCCATAATATGTACTTTGTCATGTTTACCTTTTGCATTCATGGTGCTAATGTGCTAACATGTTATTTGTGGCCATAATATGTACCATTTACACTCTGTTTTTGTAATTTATAATGCATTTATGCATTTGGCAGACGCTTTTATCCAAAGCAACTTATAGTGCCCTTATTACAGGGACAATCCCCTAGGAGCAACCTGGAGTTAAGTGCCTTGCTTAAGGACACAATGGTGGTGGCTGTGGGGATTGAACCAACAACCTTCTGTTTACCAGTTCAGTGCTTTAGTCCACTACACCACCACCACTCCACGATAATGACACTGATACTACTGCAAAGATGGGTGTATAAAAGAGTGTTAATGAGTAGAATACAGACAAAAGAATGATCATAGGCATATCTTAATTTGGGCAGATGTGCGAATGGCTTTCGGCTACAGATGGAACATGAGTGAAGCAGCATATCAAGCAACAGAGTGAATGGCACTTAAGAGTATTTCAGTTTTGAAGACTAATTTTTCCTATTGAATTGCTGATTCCTTATGAATAAATAAATAAATCGCTTGACATGTTCTTTGAAAATGTCTCTACCCAAACGATAATACAGATGTAGGTAAGTTTGCACCAGTTTAACTCTGCACGCTGGTGGGTTTGGACGAGAAATGTAATTATTAATTTTCCTCAACGTACTAATTTTAAAACGACGGCATTCATTGTATAAATGCAGGGTTCTTTTGCCTGGGATGCTTTAGTTCATTCAGGACAAGTTTGGCTTCTTTCATTGAATAAATTAGGCATTACTTTGAATCTGAATGTTACTTTGATAACATAGCATAAAAACTAATGCTTATAGCTGTTTATTTTGGGTCAATTATTTCCAACAGTTTTTGTGTTTTCTAATTTAGTTGCTTACTTTAACTTGGTATTTTCTTCCCGCAGTGCCCTTCAAGGGCCCAAAAACAGCATTTGGAATATATTGTTTATCTCAGCAGCTACTTACAGTATGTATCATCATCAAAAAGCACACGCGATTTTTGCCATGTAAGCTCCGAATGGAATATCGCCGTTTTTTATTGGCCATTGAGGAGGATATGCAATTGGATTCCAAATCTGAACTACAATTAAATCTCATCATAAATCATCCTTTCTGTTTGCCTGATGTCATCAGTGTAGACGGTAAAGGCTTTTACAATGTTCAGAATACAATCCAAATCTCATAAGATGGTCTGGGTATAGATTTACCAATAATCATGGATTTTCTGAAACAAAAGAGCTTTTGCTTGCACTGCCTTCATTTACAAATCCTAATGTAAGTGTGTATTCCTCGGTGACCAGCTGATGATTCACACTTTATTCTTCCAAAAATTCATCTGTGCAATTCAAGATCTGAACTGTAAATGTGTGATTCAGTGCCTATGGGAGTATCTTTTTCTGATCCCCAACCACTTACAGTAGAGCCTGTTACCTTGGTGACAGAAGGAAAGGTCAATCTGACCGAGAGCAAGAGAGAGAGAGAGAGAGAGAGAGAGAGAGAGAGACCAGTCTGGCATGAATTGCTAGATCTTGGAGAGATTTATGCATCTTGAAAATTTGCATTAAAATGCATGACATGATTTCTTTAGTCGCCATTCACTTTCATTCTAAGGAAAAAGATGCATGGAAAGTGAATAGTTTCTGAGGCTGACATACTACCTAACATCTCATTTTGTGTTTCATGGAAGAAATAAAGTCATAGCCTACATGTTTGGAACAACATGAGGGTAAGTAAATGACAGAATTAATTTTTTGGGTCAACTGTCCATTTAAATGTACAACCAGCCTCTGTCTTAAATTCACAAATCTACCGACTGATGACCCTCAGATCCACAAAAACAACCCTGAAATTGTAGCATAACTAATTTAATGTTTTAAACCATATTACTGCTGTGACCAGTCTCTCACCCCCTCAGAGTCCCAAAAGGAGCTTTTAACAGACAGACTGCCATGTGAATTATTAACACAGGGCAGAATCTCTGTGGCCACAGGACATAATCAGTCACAAATATTTTGTAAATCACATCCCATCAGAGTATGAAGTCAAACACTCTCATAATTTGATTTAGACGGGAGTTCCCTCTAGTCAGATTTTGTAGGTGTTGCCTACTACCTCAATGCAAACACAGATCGACTTTGAACCGCTAGAGGTTCTGATGTTTCAGCACAGTGCATTCAAGGGTCTCTAGAGGACGTTTAGTTTCATTTCCTTCCTCCATCCCATTTCCTCATTTCCCTGCCGGGCGTCACTGCTCGGAAACTATCTGCCCAATGAGTGGGCGTCAGCATATGTATTTCCCCCTCTAACATAAAGATGAGACAGTGACTATCTGCCATTACGCTGACAGTGTGAAATAAACCATTTGGTGGTAATTCTGCAGGTTGCTGTCTTTTTTATTGCTCAGATGTTGCATTTTCAAGCTGACGATACTTAATTGAGCTCTCAATTAGGTTTCATTTATGTATCAATTTGTTTAAAACTAAGGCAGCTGTTATGGCTCAATTAGACAGTTAAAGGGAGCCCACTTGTGGCCCAAGTGGGAAGGGAGCAAAAATGCACAGCAGTTGTTCTATTGGTTATATGTTGTAGGTGCTATTTCCATTGTACACAGTTATTTATTGTGATTTTGTTATGGCCCCCATATGCTCAGAAATGCCCTGGCAGACCAGCTAGAAGGTGTTTATTGCCACCTATCATACCAGGGTAAACTTGCTTGTTGAATAGCACCACCTATTGTAAAGGCTTGAATGTGCTAACTGCGATCATTCGCCTCACGTTTAATGTGAAAGGGACATTTGTCTGCGATTCTCCTCTCATAATCGCATCGCCTTTGGTGTGCAACGTTCCTTGAGGGAGAAATGCCCCACTGAGCCTCGCCTTTGACCCCACCATGTTTAATATAAATGTAATTTCTGAAGCCTGCATCTAAATCAGACTTTCTCACATGCACCCACATACCGAAAAAGCAAGCTCCATCACAGGCAGAAAATGCTTCTTTTAAATACCACTGTTTGACAAGGAAATCTTACAAACTTTTACTCTGGCTGACATCTGTTCATATCTAAATAAAGTTTTGACACCCTGCCAAACACCTGTTGCCATTTTCTTCCACTCTTCTCGCAAGCGCACACATTAAACGGAAGAAAATCACAACCTAACACGGTCTGTGTGAGAAAGGCACTTGCGTTTGTGGCTTCCACAAACTTGCACTTCTAAACCTGCCTGAGCTTCTTTGTTCTTTGGTTTACACAGGCCTTAAAGTAACTGTAACAGTGTAAACCCTCTCCATACACACAAAGCACACACTGGCCTGGCCCCTATGTATGGGGGGGTGGGGGGAACTGTGCATTATAGTTTAATTACACGGCTATTGGTGGGGTGAAGGGAAACCCAAAGGGTCCAATGGGCCCCTGGAGGTGCTGTGATGAGGCTGGGACTCCAGCTTTGTATTTGGTCTCTTCACGGCTTTTGTCTGAGCTGGTCCCCCGAGTCAGTTGTGTCTGTGTCCCATGTGCAGTAATGAGTCTATGTATAGCTGCCAAAAACTTCATGAATAATTCATGCTGCGATTCAGATGTTGCCCATAGTAATGGAAATTTCACCTCCATGCTCAAAACACTGGTTAACACAGACAATTTCCTCATTTTTTGTCTCTTTTTCTTGCCTGCTTTCATTCATACAGGCCAGGGTTTCTGTGAATGAAGACACTTCAACATCACTGCAGTATAAATGTAACTAACTATCTGCCCTCAAAAACAAACTATGATATAAATAAACAAAATGAAAACATAGCAGCATTACTGATGCAAGACGATGCCTTGAAGTGAAAATGACATAATCTGTTAGCTCATCTCTCATTTTAAAAAGTGTGCATCAATAACAAATTCAATCCGATATGTCAAACTACCTTCTAATAATTGTATAAAATAGCATTGTGATTTATCTGATTCTCAGTAAACAATTAAAACAAACCATGGCCTCAGTTTTGAAAACTAAAATAAAATTCTATTGACTTTTTGTAGATTCTTCTTGGAATTTATTTGCCCACAGTGACAGCATTCAGTCACATTGACTATTTTAATGCATAAAGGTCTATGTTCATCACAAAAGTGCTTGTGTATGTGTTTAGACACTAGCTAGTGTGCATCCGTTTGCCTTAAAGTAAAGATTTATCAGAGGCAGCGGAAAATATCAGGGTAGTTCATATGAACTACTTTTGGAAAGTTGCAGAACTATATCAAGTTTATTGCAGCTATTACCAACCCATATAAATTGAATTGAGAGACTACGTGAAATAGTTGTACTTTAGAAAATGCTATGGGTGAATGGTGTTTAAAAATGGAGAAAAGCCAGTTACAAAGAAATGAGGACCAATAAGATATAAACTTTCCCTGATACTTTCATTAAAAAATTCAACCTAAAATCTTAATGTTGATAAGAAAAAAAGTCTATGGACAAAAGTAAAGATTTGTAAAAGGTCACTGTGTATATCAGTCTTATGAAATGTTATCGTTTGAAAGACGACAGCACATTTGGCCTCGTGTGAGAGGGACAGTAATGAGGTCCAGGCTTTGAGCAGATGGTGTTTGACAACACTAAGTGGAGAGACATATATCAGAGGCCTCTGTTTTCAATAAAGCAGCTTCCCGCAGACACTGAAACTAATCCTGCTCTCACCTGACAGGAAAAGAGACCAAGCTAAAACAGCTTTCATATGACCCTCATATCCCTCTGTGGACCAGCTGCTTTCATAATGCTGTGTGTGCCAAATCATGTGGCAAAACGTGTTTTTTATTATTTTTTTGTCATAGTAGGTTCAATCATCATAATCAATGTCATTGTTCATTTGATTTGTTTCACATAAGGTTATTTCATAGATGGCTTTAATGCCAGACAGGAAGTCAAAAACTCTCCTTTAACCAACTGTAGCATCTCTTTCACAGGGTTGCTGCATTGCTCACATTTACCGATAGGGGGCAGTATTTAGCACATAAATAACGGTACATGATTTCTTGCAAAAATGTCAACTTTCTATCACAAAATATGTGATGAATAAGTGAGAATACAGCACTGATTTCGCATCTTTGTATATTTACCAAGATATTTTTTAAGAAAAAGCCTTTAAACACCACAATTGTTGAGTTTCACTTTGATGCTCAGTGTAAACATAACTTATTGCTGTGCAATCCAATGCACCATCCTCAGAATTCAATGCATCACAAACCTGTGACATCTGCGGTCTCAGGTTGATCTCCCTCAGGTTGATGGACTGGGGCCTCAGGTTGTTGAGGAGCTGGCACAGGAGAACCCCATCCCGCAGTGTCTGCGCCAGGTCGAACACCTGAGCGGACTCCCATGTCACCCGATGGTTCGGCGGGAGCACCTTACAATTGATCAGCCATAACGCGCACTGTTTCCAATGTTCCATGCTGTTCAGTGATGCACAATTAAAGATTTAACGCAAATCCTTCGGGCATTAATGTGAAACTCCGCTTCAGACAGATGCGGAGACCTCTGTTAAGCCAAAGCTCAAGTGGCGTCTCTGCGTCGCATAGCACAATAATGTGATCTCTGGATGCTGTGTTGAAGGTTGGAGCACCAGCTGAGAGTGACTGATCTTTGGGCTGCTCGTTCGCTCTTTCAGCTCCCCTCCCCTCCCCTCCCCTCCCCGTGCCCTCCCTCTCTCTTTCTCTCCGCTCCGCTGTCTTCCTGCTTTAGTTAAGATGTTCCGCGTATTGCGCGACTGGCGCTCTTCAAACCCCAGTGACACCCGGAACACGCGGAGGACTGATAAAATACAGTACAGTGAACCCATTTCATTAGAAAAGACAATATCAAGCAATGTGGCCTCAACTCTTTGTACCTCAATATGAAAAATAAATAAATAAAAATAAAATGATGTATTTTAATGTTCATGTATGACCTTTGCCCTCTGGCCTAGGCAACCATAATTTATACATGACAATGGACCGCACATTTCAAAATACATCATCATAGGTAAAGATTGTGGCAGGAGATATTTAGATTTAATATTGACAAACGTGTTATAAACATGTAATTTTAGTTTTTATTTTAATTATGATAAAAAGAGGTATATAATTTTATAATTTTTTTAAAGCGGCATATTAACTAAGAAAACAGGCATATATCATTATTCTTAGCATTATATTAGTTACATTTCACATACAGGTGTACATTTTCCAACCAGAAGCCTTTTTTTTTATTTTTTTTATTTTTTTATTTTTTATTTTTTTTTGCTGTTCTTATAGAAATAAGATAATATAGATACCATTTATGTACTAACAAGAACACAGATTTTTGTAATGATAAGGGTCCTGTTTTGTATCTCTTTTGTTGAAAGTTTGTTATTATTATTTTTATTTATTTTATTTTTATTTATATATATATATATATATATATATATATATATATATATATATATATATATATATATATATATATATATATAATTATTATTATTGTTGTTATATATTTTTATTATTATTATTTATTTATTTATTATTTTTTACACCTGACTTTAATTTTAATGTTCTGAGCATGACCAAAAATAAATAAATAAATAATTAAAATAATTTAGTGTGTTAATTTTCAGTTTTGGTTTTAAATTCAGTCACATTTTAATTCAGACACCGCCAGGGCCGTAGCTAGTGGGGTGAAAGGTGGTAACCCAAAGTTCCAGGGGGGCCCACGACAAATTAAAAATTTTATTATTTTAATAGGTAAGGACTAAGGAGCCCAGAGCAATAGTCAGGGGGCCCATAATTACTTGCAACGGCCCTGGATACTGCCAGAATGCAGAGAAACATACCATGGTGATTTGGATACCTTGTTCTTATACATACACAATGGTTTATTTGGAAATGTTTTGTAGTAATAGGGTACAACGGGGCTAAAGGCACCTCTTAAGGAAATGTTTTTCTGGGTGCAAAATGTACCATGGTCAAAAATTATTATTTATTTTTTTTATTGAATATTGATAGAGAAACATAATTTGTCTGAAATGAAATAATAACGGAAGGTTGTTTCGATTAAAATTCAGTTTAAAAAAAAAAAAAAGGAGATGAGGGAGTCTTTTACCCCACACTTGGGTTAAAAGGCTCCCTCATTTGGGGTAAAAGGCCCTTAGGGGGGTTAAAGTGATATCGTGTAGTTACCGGGGCAATAGTTATAGGGCACAATTTGTCAACTAATGCAAACGATTTTGAGACACCGAGATGCTTTTTTGAGTAATAAATTAAGATGATGCTTACTAAAAATAACTACTTCAGGAAAAAGTCAACCATTTCCTGTTTGTTTCAAACACATTTGCCATTTTATTACATCTCAAGTATTCTATAAACAAACATATCTATATAATGTTTGGATGAGTCAATGTGAGCCCACTTTGAACATTTTTCATAACAAATCTATTCGCCCCACTTGATGTGAAATTTATGTGTTTTATAGGGGCCTTTAGCCCCTATAACTGTCACTAAGGCCTATAGGATATTGAAAAATGTTGTATTTAATGACCTTAAACAAAACTGAAAATGATAAATGAGTATTTTGTCTACATAAATTTGCAACATTTTAAAAATATAAAAACTTAGATCAAATTGCCTCATAATCAACCTATAGACTTTACACACAAAGATCTCATGGATCAAGAAAATGTTGCAGTGGATAGTGACAAACAGGTGTTTAGGAAAGTTCTGTGGTAGCTTTCGGTGCTATTTAGTGTTTTGGGAGAAAATAAAATCAATGGAACCTTTAGCCCCTTTGTACCCTATCATAGCACTCTTTGAAGTACCTTGGAATACCATGTAAATACCATGGTATGATGAATGGTAATGAATTGAATATGATGATGATTATGTCTATGTTTCATCTAATATCATTACTGTACCATGGTACCCCTTCAGTACAATGCACTCCTTCCCTCTTTCCATGAAATCTATTTACATTCAGCTAATAATGCAATATCAATACTGTTCAGTATAACCAAGACTATGCCAGTATACTGGAAAGATGTATTCCAGAATGTGCCAATAAGATTTATGTTTAAAGACATTCGAAAGCCAAAAATGTGGTTGGATTGGTTAAAACTAAATAAAAAAATGTGAATGTAAATATATATATATATATATATATATATATATATATATATATATATATATATATAAACTTTTTAAAATAATGTATCAAATCATCACTTAAAGCTTGACAATATTATAAATACACTGTAAAAAAAAAATTAAATCCTGTTAAATTTACGATAAAATATATGGTAGCTATGTTTAAGGCTTTACGGGATGTAATTCTGATGCCTGTATATTTTACGGTGCATTACCATCGTTTAAATTATTAAATAATAAACTTGATATATTAACCTTCTGAAACTGTAAAAATCTGCTTTTCACTTTATAATGTATTGTTAATCATGGTAGTAATTAAAATAATGTAATAAACATTAACTAAACTACATCAAATATAACACAGAACACCCCAAAGTACATAACTGATATTAAAAATAAGAAGAAACATAACTATTCTCATAAAACATAATGAAATTAACTGGGTCACGCAGGGAATTCTGGGAAAGCCCAATTACTGTTTTTTTACCATAATTTTACCAATAATTTACTGTAAAAAGTACATTTACGCTCTTGTTAAACATAATATAAATTTTTATATACAGAAAATCATACTTTTTACATTAAAAAAAATATATTTCTACAAAATGTTACTGTAAAACTACATGTATTGTCTTTTTAAATATATATAAAAAAATTTACAGTATATTTTAATGTAACTACCCATTAACCAATTAATGTTTTTTTACTGTAGTATTTTAAGTCTTTTACCGTTAAAAATACGAACATTACGAACACATTTTTTACAGTGTACTATTTGTTTCATAATATGATTCATTTCAACCTTTCAGGAAGATTCAGAGATTGTTTGAAGAGCAATGTGTTCACCTCGTCTGAGAGAGAGAGAGAGAGAGAGAGAGAGAGAGAGAGAGAGTTGCCTGAAGAGAGCATTCTCCAGATAAGCAGCAGTGAAATCGGATGATGCATAGTCATAGATATCCTGTTTCTGTCTCTCTACTCCTATCATAACGAACTCAAGGAGGTCAGCTCAGATTGTCTATATTTTCTCTTACTGACATGTCCAACATCAAAAAAATAAAAAGAGCATGGTCAAACGTTGGCACTAAATTAAACTGTTTATGAGATCTAGAGTCACATCTACTTGTCTTCAGCTCCTAAATATATTATTTCTATTTTGGAGCTAGCAGAAATAACTTTCAATTGCCAACAGTTATGTTGCGTACTATATTGTTTTGCATTGGGATTAATAAACTTGATATAGTTCTGTTCACACTTCTTTGAAAATGGAATGTGTAGGGGCGTTCCGTCCATGTCCAGCAGGCTCCAGCTCAGACGATTACATGTTTCACAAGGCCGGAGTGAGTGAGATTATGGACCAGGGGGTCTGGAGCGTGCCGTGAGGGTAAAGAAAACCATCTGTCTGTCACAACCAGGGAGTGTAAGAAACCTAATAAGCTGTGTGCTGAAGTTTTTATATATATTTCCCTCTGTTGAAAGTAAAAGAGTCATTCCTTTTATGTAGCACCTTTAGAACCCAGTAACTTTTAAAACATGAGTATGCTTGTGGTGTAATCTCAGGAAGTATTTCTATAAAAGGGCACACAGACTTTCATAAATATGCTATTGTCAAAGACAGGCACTTAAATGTTGTTATTACACAATGGCAAGAAAATGTATGGAATTTAACCTGAATGGAACTAAAGACCTACCATTTCTCAATGAGATTCCAAATTACATGACTAAAATTGTCAGTAGGGTACAACAGGGCTAAATACACCCCTTAAGGAAATTTCCCTTTTTTCATGGTCACAAAACGTATCAAGGTAAAAAAAAGGTATTTTTACTGAAAATTGATGGAGCAATATAATTTGTGTAAAAATAAATAACAATGAAAGGTTGTTTCGATTAAATAAATAAACTTTTTTTTTTAAAACAGTGGTGAGGGAGTCTTTTACCCAACACTTGGTTTAAAGTGATATTGTGTAGATATCGGGGCAATAGTTATAGGGCACAATTTGTCAAATAATGCAAATAATTTTGAGACAGCAAGATGATTTTTTTGAGTAACAAATTAAGACGATGCTTACTCAAAATAACTACTTCAGAAAAAGTCAACAATTTCCTACACATTTGTCAAACACATTTGGCATTTTATTACATCTTAAGTATTCTATAAACAAACCAATCTCTATTGTGATTGGATGAGTCAATGTGAGCCCACTTTGAACATTTTTTCATAACAAATATATTCGCCCCACTTTAAAAAAACAATGTGTTTAATAGGGGCCTTTAGCCCCTGCAACAGGGGGGCTTTTTAAAATTAGATCTGATTAGCTCTGTTGTACCCTACCATACAGTCTTGGATTACATTTAGCTTTTGAATGACTTCTGACCTATTTCTTGTGTAATTGATGTCACATGCATTTGAGTAGGATATAAGCTGGTACCTTTTTGACATACTGTTGTTTAAACGCATTAAAGAAAACGTACTTAATGGATCAAAATATGAGAATGTATATGATTTTGTGTTTGTGTGTGTGTTTTACATGCTATTTGTCTGTTCCTGAGTAAAACAATTTAAATGTTCCTACTTTTTGCAATTTTGCCATTATAAATGCCATCAATGTGTGGTGACAAAGCGAACCAGTTATTTTAGTGAATCGGTGTCACAAAAAAAGTCTCAAAAGCTGTCGCAAAAGTGCATTCACATACATTTTTGAAGCCGAGTATAGAAGCAATTCACAAAACTGCACTATTGGAATCAGTTCTGCATTTATGTGTTGATTACCGCTCAACACATTACACCGCTTATCTTTAGTATAATTATAGCTGGTGGCTATCATCAGGTCTGTATGTGCAATTTCAACCCCAACCCACATTGGGCTCATTATACATGAGCTGAACATGGATTTAATTTGATTTGGGAGTGAGACTTACATTTCGGTCTTTTTATCATAAAAAGTGATAATATGCCTTCAGAAGTCTTAGTACATGATGCACAAGTCTCACTGACAAATTTTATGACACTATAAAGTGAGACACTATCATCTGCTACTCTATGGAAATCAGTGATTACAACATTCTTTAAGTTCTGTAGAAGAATTCAAGTTTGGAATAATGTTTGACGGTTTGAAATCATTAGAAATGATTTTTCATATTTAAGACATCTTTAATGTGTACATGAAGACTGCATACTAGAATTGACCCAGAAATGGTTTAATGAGGGTAGCTTGGCTGGTGTGATGCAGGATGTTACAGTGCCCCAGATGATAAGAACAATTTCCTGAACCTACACTGTCTCACTCATCACCTAAGTTGTGTTTCTATCCCCTTTAATACCTGTATGGAAGGGCTGGACGACACCATCAATCACATATCAATCCCTTGAGAAACAATCAGACAGAGCAATAACATGAAACAACCGTTCTGTGAGCATTCCCACATGGTGGGAGGGACTTAACTGTATAGCAGCGCCCCATTTTGAACTCCTCCTGTTTGGTGATTGGCTGGAGAAGAGAAAGAGGAAGTCTGACAATATGGGCCAGCGCAGGAAGGAAGTGGAGAGCTCAGGATGTTTGCAGCCAATGTCTATCTCGTTTTTCCTTCCTCCACAATTTTAGAGACTTGGCACAAGGCAGATGGCCCCCTCCGAGCTGACAGATGATCAAAGCGCCACACACTCACCAAATGCTTAGAGAGACTTATGCCTTGCTGCATTGCTGCCATTCCAAAAATTGCCATCCTTGTCGTGACCTGCATTGTATTGGTAATTTATAGTCAGACCTGCCATGATAATGACACTTCATCTATAGTGACAATAGCTGACGGCTGATTTGCTGTGCTCTCTGCGCAAGCATCAAGATTATATTTCACAAGGATCAAGGTTGTGTTTGAAATGTAAAACAAAGTAGAATTACACAATCATTGTTTCTTCAAAAACTATTTTTCAAGGAATATTCCAGGTTAAATACAAGTTAGAAACAGCAGAACCAGAGCAAAAACATAAAAAAAATGAGTGTGAGAAGAGATGTTCTTATAATGAAAGTCTGTGGTGCAATCACTTGCCCCATAGTCTAGCACTGTAAGTGCGGAACTGTCAACACATTAAAATTACACAATTCAACTTTTAATAACCACTGTATGTTAAGCTTTTAAGAACATTTAAAAGTCAAATCATTAGAGTATAGTTTGTATTTCAGTTATACAGACAATTAAACTGCAAATAAAACTGGTGTGCCCTGAAATATAAATGAATGAGCCTTGCTGAAATCTAGACAAAATTAATTTAGTTAATCCATTTCTAGAAGCATTGATCCATGTGCACAGAGTCCACTACAGAAATCAATAACCGAGAGACCCCAGGAGAAATGGAGCCAGACATCTGATAAGGTTTCATGGGCATAGAACTGTCAGCTGTGCAAGGACAGGGCCAAGCACCGGATGATCAACAAAGAGGAACACACCATTGGGACAGCAAAAGTCACAAGGGTCACAGGCCTGTAATCATGACCCACAAGGTAAATACTGTCACCTCAAAGATGCACTGTACACATATATTATTTATAGTTTCACCCTACCCTGTAAAGATCCAGCCCATAAATGTTGAGTTACACTTCAGAAATTTGTGTTAAGTTAAAAATAATGTTTGTGAGTCTGTTGTTTCTGTGAGAAGAGGTAACAAACATCAATAAAGTACTTGTGAATTCTGCAAAGTAATTAGTATTTAAACGAATCTTGGTATTTAAACCTCTATTGGTTGAGTGAGTTCACTTCACATGGGCTGGATCTACTGGCTACAATAAATTCATACTTAAAGGGATAGCCCACCCAAAAAAAAAAATTTTTTTCTCATCATTTACTCACCCTCATGCCATCCCAGATGTGTATGACTCTCTTTCTTCAGCATAACACAAACAAATATTTCAGCTCTGTAGGTCAATACAATACAAGTGAATGGTGATCACACCTTTGTAGCTTCAAAAATCACATAAAGAAAACAATAGTAGTAATCCATAAGACTCAGGTGGTTAAATCCATATATTCTGAAGATTTATAAGAGGTGTGGGTGAGAAAAAGATCAAAATTTAAGTCCTTTTTTAATATAAATCTCCACTTTCACTTTTACATCTGAAAGTCACATGTGGTGCCTGTTTAGTTTCACTTTCACATCTGAAAGTGAAAGTTAAATTGGAGATTTAGAGTATACAAAGGACTTAAATGTTGTGCTGTTTCTCACCCACACCTATTATATTGCTTCTGAAGCAATATTTAAACACTGGAGTCATATGGATTACTTTTATGTTTCCTTTGTAATTTTTGGAGCTAAAAAGGTATTCAGAGCCACCATTCACTTGCACTGTATGGACTTACAGGGCTTAGATTATTCTAAAAATCTTAATTTGTGTTCTGCTGAAGAAAGAAAGTCATACACATCTGGGATATCATGAGTGTGAGTAAATGATGAGATAATTTTCATTTTTGTGTGAACTATCCCTTTAAAAACTATATGACATTGGAGTTTTGTGGCATTTAGTCCATGTGTATTAGCGTAGAAGCTTTCTGTATGGTAGTGTACTTATCATAAGTTTGAATTTGTCAAAAGCCAGTCGGCTTACTTAAATAAAAGCAAACTGCTGGTGAATTAAAGCCAGTTTTGATTTCTTTTCAATTACAATTCAATTAATTTTGATTGTAATTTGGTCAGAAAAAGAGTCCAACATGTGCAATAACAAAACATTAGGGTTAGGGTCAGGGTTAGGATTTAGGGTTTATTTAAGGTGTTTGACGTGATAGCTAAATATGTTGTGTATTTTAACACAGCTAGAATGCTGTATTGACCAATCAGCAAACAGGACCGGAACTGTCCATTTTAATATATTATTTTTATGAATGGAAATTACTATTCATATATTTTAGAAAATGTAAGTCATGCTAGGTAAAACCACTGTGAGTCACTGTGTAGGTGTAAACTTGTGTAAGTTTAACATGACACAGCATCATGTTTACCAACAACATCAGGGTATAGCAAGTGAAACAGCCAAAGATAGAGTGAAACAGAGTTAGACAGTGTGAGAGACCACTGTGAGGTACGATTTCAATACATGCTTTCAAATATACTAACGCAACGTGTGACTAACAACATTTTATTCGTACTCATGAATCATATGTGTGGACTGAAAGCTGATGGATCTCATGAATAAGGTTTTAAGAATCTATTTTTATCCTTGGTGTCACAGATGGCCTGCACCCTGGAGGACAGGGCAATTTGTGCAATCATCGGTGCGGATGTATCAGATGCAGCAGGTATACTGTCCTATGAATTCAATGTTTGTTAAAAATTAAAGTGAATTGAGGAGTAATCCGTTCTCTGTGTCTATAATGATATGTTATGTATTGCTTGTTCTTGGGGGAGGTGATGTTGTTTCCAAGGCTATAATCTGTGTTCTTATCAGTGCGTGTGTAACTTCAATGATAAGTCTAAGGAGAAAGGGGCGTGGTCTGTATTCTATATTGGCAACAATATGTCTTACTTAACATGTGGTGATGTATGACAGTCAATGTGATGGTGGATATATGAACATTATTGGCATTGACAGTAACTGACATGTTAAAAAGGCAAAAATATGAAACACTTTATAAATGTATAGAAAGTATAAATACCCTAAACATAATGACACTAAACAGGCTTCCTTTTCTATGTGCAAAAAATATTTATTTATTTATTTAATTAATTAGTTTAATTTTATCATGAAATATGACCTGGTCATCTTCTTGACAAGCTTTGTGATAGTCAACCAATAATAATAAGTTAAGACTCTTTCTCTACACAGCTCAGCCATTGCACTGGAATTACAACCCTGAGTGTCTGCGGGCCCTGCTGGCTGAACTTGAGCTCTGTCCAGAGTTTCGTCCTCAGTCTGCAAACCCTTTTTACAGGAGAGAGAACAGTCCTGCTATGGGGACCAGGTGTATGTTCTACTGGAGTCCCTGTGTGTAGGCAGAAGTAGCTAATTAAAAAAACTGCTTCAGCTATCCTTCAGTTAATATCCTCAGGAACGACAATAATATAATAATATTTGCATACCTGAATGTTTAAAGTGATACACTTTTATCGACAGAACACATTTATTTATTTATTATTATACTCACATTTAAATATTCTGATTTGAACAGGTCTATTATGAGAACATATGAGTTTTTTGGTCTAAAAACAGTGTATAATCTCCCACGGTAACACTATATTTGGATGGTCCCAAGTAGATATTTAACTGACTATAAGTGACTTATCAACTGGCTTGATATAGCTAGTAAACAGTGTTTCAACAAACATTCATTAGACTATCAATAGCCTGTATGACAGCAGCAAAATAACAGCTTATCGACTGACTTGCTATAGCTAGTAAACAGTGTTTCAACAGACTTTCAGTAGCCTGTATATAGATCTCTATTAATATACAGATCTCTCTATATACAGGCTACTGAAAGTCTACTGAATGTTTGTTGAAACACTGTTTACTAGCTATAGCAAGTCAGTCGATAAGCTGTTATTTTGCTGCTGTCATACAGGCTATTGATAGTCTAATGAATGTTTGTTGAAACATTGTTGAAACACTGTTTACTAGCTATAGCAAGCCAGTTGATAAGTCACTTATAGTCAGTTAAATATCTACTTGGGACCATCCAAATAAAGTGTTACCTCTCCCACTCAATGACCCTGACAGGAAAAGAGGGGGTGAGTTTTCAGTGGCAATTGCAATTAGTATGCATAAAGATCACTAATCATGGTATGGTTAAGTCTCTCTCACTGCCTCTAGATTTTTGTCTTTCGCTCTTTTCCTCCCTCTATCTGTCTTTCTCAATTTCAGTAATCATTTTTGTGTGCTTTATTGGCATGACACAAACTTCACATTAGTACTGCCAAAGCAGAGCAAAAGTGCACAATATAAACAATATATTTATTTTACACAACAGTGTAAAATAAAGCAAAATAAAAATAGTGCAAATGGATAAGATGACAGAATTAAATTAAATTAAATTACATTAACAATGCATTATAAATTATGAAATGGTATGAAGTAAAGCTGAAAAACAAGACTAACTATGCCAACAATTCTGCAACCATAATCAAATTTTGGCTTTGCTCAGCAAATTTATTTCAATTACTCATTAAAAGCACTTCGACAGACTTGCCATTTTTTAGTTTCTCTTAATTTGAAACTCCTCAAATTTTTGCATCAGAGGGCCCCAAGGTCACACTCCCCATTGAAGGACCATGGAGAAACAGAAGTCTAAAAGCTTTCATGAGGAACATGGAATCTGGAAGAGAGGAAACCGGTGACTGTGGCCATTTTTCCCTTTATGTCATACTATAAACCATATACATCATCTTTAAATCATTGTACAGATACTATTCATTTTCAGTCAAAAAGACAAAACACTCACTTTCTGCACTTCCACAGGATGTTATGTCAATTGTCAGATGGATGGAGTCACTAAACTGTCCACGGTGGTCATGCTGTACATAGGTAAGCCAGAGATGCTGGACAGAGTAGAGGAAGTCATACGTGTCACCCAGAATAACGACTTGTGTGTGGCCGTGACTCTAGCTGCAGCCAGGTACCTCAGAAACATTCAGACATCTATGATCTCTGGCACCAACAGGAAATGATTAACTAAAATGCAAAGTGTTTGCACAGTTATAGTAGCCTATGTTATACAGTAGTGTTATACAGTAGCCTAATTATGATATGTACATTTATAAATAGGCGAATACATTTCTGTTTGCGAGGGGAAAAGTCACAGCATGACTAACTTAAACCCAACCTTTTGTTTTGTCCTTCTTCGTGGGGGTTCAAGCCTTAAGTGGGGAATCAAATACTCTCATAAATACTCCTATAATTCACACCTCACAAACTGCCTTGTCCAACCCTGTTTAATGACATATCATAGTAATTGTACGAGATGGTGAAATCGTAAATTTTTTTACAAGTTGGTTTGTACAAATATTTGTAGAAAAATAAAACAAACAAACTAACAATGTTATCAAAATTTTTCCTAAATCTAACCTCTTACCCAAACATAACCATAAAGCCTAGCCCCTTACCCAAACCCTAAACCTAACCATTAATTTAATAGGAAAATCACTGTTGCGATGAAATAGAAAAATCTGGCTTTTGAACGAGCATTCTTATGATTTTTAAGTTAAACCTAAACCTAACAATAAAGTCTTACCTTTTACCTAAACCTTAAACCTAACCCTGAATTAAATGACTATTGTGTACTATTGAAAAGAGAAAAACATCAGGGTTTGGAACGAGACGAGGGAAGTGCATTACAGATTATTGGCATTTATTGTCATTTGTATTGCATAATTGAATATAGAATGAGTACCGAATTGACTGTCATTTGTATCACATAATTAAATATAGAATGAGTAACCAAATTGTTTCATAGACGTGTCCTTTCTTGGACACGTAAAGTGTGAAATTCTGTTTATTGATTGATTGGTCTAAAAGTCATACATTTTTGTACAAGCCAAGTCATACAGTATATTACAATTTCTCCATCTCATACATATTATTACGAGTTGTCATGGGACTGTCTCCTATCTCCCAAAGGATCTTAGAGCACTTCATTTTGAATGGCCCTAATGCCAATGTTATGGACTGTGTGTTGAAACAACTTAATGACCCAAACAGGAAGAACCCACAGGATCTGGACAGTGCTGTTGTTGGTAAATGTCCTATTTATTGCCCAAACAATGTGTTTTCATTTAGAAATATATGATTCCTGTGTCAATATGCAAAATATGAAGTAAAACAAATGGATGTGTTAAATATGCTTGCATATGTTACTAAAGTGTATTTAATGAAAAAGTCTATGGAGACCTTTTAAAAAGTCCCTTGAAGATTTTAAAATCAGTGTCCATATAGAACTGAAAAATGAAATTATTGTTCCATCATACTCACTTTCTAGGTCATCTGCACCAGGTGAAGGAGAACTTAGCCTGGACTCCCCAGGAGCTGATCCCTGCTGTGTTCTCAAACACATGAGGTGGGCACCAATGCCAAGTCCCCACCACCCAAAAAAAGCTGCAGGCTCTGCTCTGTTCCACCTGCCTCCCTGTTAGTGCAGCCAGCCTTGCTCTAGTGAGGATCATTCACCTGTAATACTCTAATTGCATCAGTCATTTAGCAGTCATTAGCAGAGAGAAGCAAACAGAAAAAGGGCTGTTTATGTATAAATCCTGAAGACGAAAGGTTTTAAGCCAAGGAATTAAATGCACTGAAGATCCAATTCACTCACTGCAGCATTTATGAGTCTGAATTGTAAAAGTGTTTCCAAAAGTTGGCAAATGAAATCTTATGTTACATGTATTACAGTATATTCAAGATTGAATTGTGCCTGTGGAGATCATGACATACAGTACTGTGCAAAAGTCTTAGGCACATAAGGTGTTTCAAAAAAGCATTTGTCTTAAGATGGTTATTTATATCTTCAGATTTAGTGTGTCAGTAGGAAATATACATGTTAGACTCCCAAACATTACTTTTGCAAATAGAAAAGATTAGAACAGAAGAACAGGGAGCCCTGCAGCAGAAGTCATGGCCCCCACAGATCCCCCCACTGAACATCGTGTCAGTCTGAGATTACATAAAGAGACAGAAGCAATTGAGACTGTGGCGAATTCTCCAAGAAGCTTAGAACATCCTATCTGCCAACAACCAAGAAAAACTGTGTCCAGGTGTACCTAGGAGAATTGGTGCTGTTTTAAAGACAAAGGTGATCACACCGAATATTGATTTAGCTTTTTTTATGTTTACTGGACTTTGTATGACATTAAGTGATAAATGTTATTTATGTCATTATTTTTGAAGACATCCTCACTATGCAACATTTTTCACAAGTGCCTAAAACTTTTGCACAGTACTGTATATTTGCCATGTTGTATACTAGCAAGTCATTCTGGATCACTGGAGAAGTTTACTGAAAGACCCTATGAAATCAAAATTGGGGTATGTGGCTTGAAGTCCATGTCTATGAGGCCATCTACTGTACATACTATTGTACTCTTAAAGGTTTACAAAATAAACCTTTGGCAGATATATGTAATGGTGGCCAGCTGATTGATAGCTGTGCAATGTGTATAAACCTCACTCTCCTGACCTCAAGAGGTGCACTAGCGACTGATGCTAGAGGCTGTAGTCTTTAACCTCCTTGTTAGTGCACCCGCCTCCCATGCCGGAGACGCCGGTTCGAGTCCCGTACGGAGCGGGTAGAACAGGAGCGTCACAATGGTGTCGTGACCCGGATGGGAGTTAGGTTTAGGGGGGTGAGTGTAACAGTGGCCAGCTGATAGATAGCTGTGCAATGTATAAACCTCACTCTCCTGACCTCAAGAGGTGCACTAGCGACTGACATTAGGGGCTCTAGCCTTTAGCCTCCTTGTTAGCGCACCCGCCTCCCATACCGGGGATGCCAGTTCGAGTCCCATACAGAGCGGGTAGAACAGGAGCGTCACATATACACATTTAAAATGTACAGTCTAACTCTTCTGAGTAAATGCATTCATTTTGTGCTACAACAATTAAACGCTCTCGTGAATGAGAATGTCCTTGTTCTTATAGACCATTTTAAGGACTGTTCGTCGGTTTACCAAAGTGGCGTCTTTGTCACTTGAACATTTCCTGCTAGTGTTCAAGCTTCATTTATAGTGACTTAAAGGGATAGTTCACCCAAAAATGAAAATTCTCTCATTATTTACTCACCCTCATGATATCCCAGTTGTGTATGACTTTCTTTTTTCACCAGAACACATTTGAAATAGAAAAAAGCTCAGTAGGTCCTTAAAATGCAAGTGAATGGAGACTTCTCTTTTGAAACTCCAAAAATCACAGACAGACAGCATAATCGTCATCGATATGACTCCAGTGGTTAACTTAATGTCTTCTAAAGCGATACGATCACTTTAGGTGTGAAAAAAAAAAGCGGTCTCTTGTGTGACGCATTCACGTTGCCACAATACCAATGTAATCTTACATAGTAAGACATAGAGGATAAGCACGCAAGCGCACCATTGTGAGTAAAGAAACAGATAAATACAGGTCTATACCAAAACCAACCAAGCTACTGTACAGCATTCCTCCTCCTCACGTGTAAAAAAATGCTGCTCTTCCGGCTGTGACTCATGTGCCTTAATTGTGTTTCAAATGGCAATGTCGTCACACACACACACACGTACCGCTCCTGACTGGAAGCAGGATTTATAGTTAAAAAGTACTTTAATATTTATCTTTTTCACACCAAAAGCGATCGTGTCACTTTAGAAGACATTAATTTAACCGCTGGAGTTGTATGGATGACGTTTATGCTGACTGTCTGTAATTTTTGGACTTTCAAAAGAGAAATCTCCATTCACTTGATTTTAAGGACCTACCGAGCTAAGATATTTTTCAGTTTTTCTTCAAATGTGTTCTGGTGAAGAAAGAAAGTCATACACACCTGGGATATAATGAGAGTGAGTAAATAATGAGAGAATTTTTATTTTTGGGTGAACTATCCCTTTAAACACAATTACGTTTACTAAAATTACGATTGTAACAGAACGTCATTCTTAAAATGTGGACCATGTTGTTCGGTGGCTGGATGCTCCTTGGATGCCTGGAACTAACGGAAATTAAAGTCTTTAGTGCTTGTCAAAAAAGCATCCAAGCAGTGAAGAGCAATGGCTGAATACATGCAGTATTAACAACTTTAGCACATACTGTATCTAATCTCTCATAGGTGAACAACATTTTTCCAACTAATAGTAAATTTGATAGGTAGAGTTTAGTCAGAGAATTTCTTTACAGTTTCTAAAAGTGGGTATAGATCGCTCCCATTATAATGAATGAAGCTGCACATGCCATTTACATTTAGTAATTTAAAAGACGCTTTTATCCAAAGTGACTAACATAACAAGCAATTTGTCACACGAAAGTCAACAACATCTGCAGTATTGCACTACCAAGATCTCTGAGTACCTGGATTAGTGTAAAAGCTACCACAGAAGAAATTGACACACAAGGAAAGTTTTTTTTTATTATTAAAAAAATTTCTCGGTTATGTGAAGCATAACCCTGGTTCCCTGAGTGGGAACAAGTTGCTGTGTAATCGCATTGGGACATGCCCTGAGTGTCACATGGTCTGAAGCCCTTATACAATCACACCAATTTTTTGGCTGATGGCTCTTAAGCGACGTCCCATGGGAACTATGTCACGGGCTCCATAAAGGCGCTCGCTTCACTCCATCGAGTCAGATTTTCTGCATGAAAGCACGAGCCTATGCAGCGGCTAGAGAGAATTGCCAGATTACACAGCATCTTGTTCCCACTCAGGGAACCAGGGTTATGCGTCACGTAACAAAGACGTTCCCTTTCATAGGAACTCGAGCTGCGGAATTGCATTGTGAATGATATACATTCACGCCATGCGAACAGTAGCCGCCAACTGTCTACGCCCATATAGGCAAGCATAAACTGTCTGAATAAATCAGAGGGAATTATGACTCTTCCAACAGAGAGATCCTGGGAAGCAGGAGTCAAACCCTCGTCCAGATTATAAAATCTAACAAATGTATGAGGAGAGGACCATCCTGCCACCATACAAATGTCCTCCAAGGTCGCACCTCTAGTCAAAGCCCATGAGGATGCCATGCTCCTTGTAGAATGAGCACGAAATTCCAAAGGCGAAGGTAAACTGTGCACTTCATAAGCAATTGAAATTGCATCAACTAGCCAATGAGACAATCTTTGCTTGGACACCGAAACACCCCTGTTACGGCCACCAAAGCACACAAACAACTGCTCTGATTTACGCCACTGGCTAGTACGGTCAACATAAACTCACAGCGCCCAAACTGGGCAAAGCATATGCAATTTTTCATGCTCCTCTGACTCAAATTGGGGAGGATAGAAAGCCTGAAAATTTATAGTCTGCGAGCAAAATTATATAGAAATGACCTTGGGCAAATAGCCCAAGCAAGGTCTTAACACCACCCTTGAACACCCTGGCACAAAATACATACATAAGGAATTAATTGAAAGAGCATGCAAATCACTAACCCTTTTATACGATGCCAATTCCACCAGCAGTGCCATTTTAAAGATCAGAAACGTATCAGCGACTGTTGCCAAGGGCTCAGATGGTGCACCCGAGAGTGGCTCTGAAACAACAGATAAATCCCATAAAGGTATGCGGACGGGACAAAAAGGTCTAAGCCTGTGTACCCCACGTATAAAACGGGAGACAAGAGAATGTCTAATGAGAGAGACTCCAATGATAAGCGCATGCTTAACTGCTATAATGGCAACATAGACTTTAACACCAGCAGCACCGTGAACATCTCCAGATAGTTCATTGTGCAATATTGCCACTGGTCCGTCCAAACCCCATTGGCTGGACGACCCTTGTGTACAGCACCCCAACCTGTGGAGGAGGCATCTGTCATTATAACTTTGTGGTGAAACACCTGTCCCAATGGTACGCCTGACATCAGAAGGCGGGTCTGTTTCCATGGTAACAGAGTTCAGTAGCGCCCACACATCACTTTGAAGAGATGGAACGCATGCGTCAGTGGTTGAAGTCCCTTTGTGGAGTTCATCCAGCACAAAAATGGTCTCACATGCAACATGTCCAGGGGAATGACAGTGGAAGCCATGATCATGAGCCCCAAAAGCCAGTGAAATGTTCTCGCAGGGAGAACGCGTCCCACTTTGAACATCACTAGACACCGGCGAAATGTCAGAACGTGAGCTGGAGACAGACGCACGTGCATCGCCTGCAAATCTAGCTCCACCCCTAGAAACAGAGTTTGTTGCCTTGGCAACAGGACATTCTTGTCTAGGTTTACACACAGCCCTAGATTGCTCAGATGGCTGAGAATGACATCTCGATGTTGGGCAGCCAAAGTCTCAGAGTGGGTTAGCACCAACCAATCACCGAGATAATTCAAAACACGGATGCCCTGAAGCCTCAAAGGCGTCAAAGCCACTCCCATGCATTTTGTGAAAGTGCGTGGTGCCAGTGCAAGTCCGAACGGAAGGACGCAAAATTGATACGCTTTGCCCCAGAAAGCGAATCTGAGAAAGCACCTGTTCTTCGGCAAAATCTGAATATGGCAATAAGCATCCTTCAAATCTATTGTCACAAACCAATCCCCCGACTGCACTTGTGACATTATTTGCTTCTGTGTCAGCATTCTAATTTGACATTTCATTAGTTTGGAATTCAAATGTCTCAAATCCAGAATGGGACGCAAGCTGCCATCTTTTTTTGGGACCAGAAAATAATGGCTGTAAAAGCCACACTCACTCTGAGAAGGGGAAATCTCCTCTATTGCCTCTTTTTCTAAGAGAGAATGAATTTCAAAAATGGGGCTTCTCGAACAAAAACGTCTGTCGGAAAAACACAGTTAAATACCGGCGCAGTTCACCTGAATTGAATTACGTAACCATGCTTTATCATTCAAAGTACCCAGTTTGGCTTGCAAAACCGCCAGCGTGTGCAAAGCCGAAACCACCTGGCCCAAAGCCTGGTAGACCTTGCTCAAAAGGACGATGTAACTGCATGACTTCGAGAGAAGAGTTGGCCTCAATTTCCATGTGGTCGCTGAAGAAGGAGAGAGATGGTCAGCCAGCGTCTCTTCCATCACCAGGACCTTAATTAACGTTGTTCATTTAATCACACTGTGGGCAATCCGAACCTTCCAACACAGCCTTTACATGGCAAAAATCCAGACAGACAATACACGTCATGGGAATCTTCACCGACGATGAACTACGTGCACGTAGGTAAGCACTTCCTAAATTCCATCCTGTGTTGCCACTCAAAAGGGAGAATAATAATGATCCTTGCTTTGACATGAGTCATTGGTACAACACAGGCCAAACGAGATTGTGCACTGAAGAACAGAAAATCTGATTCGATGGCGCAAAACAAGCGCCTTTATGGAGCCCGTGACGTAGCTTCCTAGGGGGTGTCGCTTAAGCACCATCAGCCAACAAATTGCCGTGATTGTATAATGGCTTCAGACCACGTGACACTCAGGGCATGTCCCAATGTGATTACGCAGCTCAAGTTCCGACAAAAGGGAACCTTAACTTGTCTGCAAGCCAATATTCCAAACTTTCCCTTGAGGAAATAATTGTGAGCAACCATACAATACACATCTCCTCTCTCGCGTAGACTCTCTGTATCAACAACACGTCAGGATAAGTCGCTTCAGGTTAAAGTTTGATGTTCTTTGAGAAAAATGTTTGACTCAGTGTCATATTTAAAGGATTTTTTTTCTTTCAGTTTTTGCACATATCTTGTTTCTAAAAGTACATGTTTGTCATTTTAGATTATTTTGACAGCTCTGGGTTATAAAAATACCGAATTGCTTCAAGGCAAGCAGTAGCGTTCTAATTCCTTTGTGATTGTTTACGTCCTCGAAATGGTCTATACCTCTTGCAAATAATGTTTTTTGCTAGGCTGTGATGTAAACTAAAGTTATTGGCTCTTTAAAAAAGTACGAACCCTTTGATATGTTCAGGTTTGCCTGGTGCATTCCAAGGAGCATTGCATGGGGTCCTGACATCGAGCAGTCTGGATGAGGTGATATGAATCACCATGCAGTGCGGAAGATGCACCTGTAGCAGAGGATCATATATAGAGGCCTGTTTGGGTGCTCAGGTAACCCTAACCCTAACTTTTAAAGGAATGTTCTGAGTCCAACACAAGTGATAGCATCATGTGATTACCACAAAAATAATTTTGACTAGTCCTTCACTTTGTAAAAACAAACAAAAAACATGTTAACAGTAATACAATTACAGTGGAAGTCACTATTCTGACAACGGGAACCACGGGTAATGAGAGTTTTCCCACTGTTCTAATATTTGGCCAACAGTATTAAGTACTCAGTTGCCCTAAATGAGTTTGTCCTTGTAAAGACATTTTCAACAAAGTTCAACTTCATTGAACTTGAATGGCTTCCTCCCTCTCTCTCTCTCTCTCTATCAGATTGGACTTCAGGGAATCCCAGAGTCTTGGAAAAGATTAACCTTTAGGTATCCCTTATTGCTTGAGTTGGCAAAGAAGATTGTGAATCAGTGGAAGGCTTAATTTTCCTCTTAAAGCTTTAGTGAACTCTGGAGACAGACCTGGCCAAATGTACTTTCCACTTACATTTACAGGTGCATCTCAATAAATTAGAATGTCGTGGAAAAGTTCATTTATTTCAGTAATTCAACTCAAATTGTGAAACTGGTGTATTAAATAAATTCAGTGCACACAGACTGAAGTAGTTTAAGTCTTTGGTTCTTTTAATTGTGATGATTTTGGCTCACATTTAACAAAAACCCACCAATTCACTATCTCAAAAAATTAGAATACATCATAAGACCAATAAGAAAAATATTTTTAGTGAATTGTTGGCCTTCTGGAAAGTATGTTCATTTACTGTATATGTACTCAATACTTGGTAGGGGCTCCTTTTGCTTTAATTACTGCCTCAATTCGGCGTGGCATGGAGGTGATCAGTTTGTGGCACTGCTGAGGTGGTATGGAAGCCCAGGTTTCTTTGACAGTGGCCTTCAGCTCATCTGCATTTTTTGGTCTCTTGTTTCTCATTTTCCTCTTGACAATACCCCATAGATTCTCTATGGGGTTCAGGTCTGGTGAGTTTGCTGGCCAGTCAAGCACACCAACACCATGGTCATTTAACCAACTTTTGGTGCTTTTGGCAGTGTGGGCAGGTGCCAAATCCTGCTGGAAAATGAAATCAGCATCTTTAAAAAGCTGGTCAGCAGAAGGAAGCCTGAAGTGCTCCAAAATTTCTTGGTAAACGGGTGCAGTGACTTTGGTTTTCAAAAAACACAATGGACCAACACCAGCAGATGACATTGCACCCCAAATCATCACAGACTGTGGAAACTTAACACTGGACTTCAAGCAACTTGGGCTATGAGCTTCTCCACCCTTCCTCCAGACTCTAGGACCTTGGTTTCCAAATGAAATACAAAACTTGCTCTCATCTGAAAAGAGGACTTTGGAACACTGGGCAACAGTCCAGTTCTTCTTCTCCTTAGCCCAGGTAAGACGCCTCTGACGTTGTCTGTGGTTCAGGAGTGGCTTAACAAGAGGAATACGACAACTGTAGCCAAATTCCTTGACATGTCTGTGTGTGGTGGCTCTTGATGCCTTGACCCCAGCCTCAGTCCATTCCTTGTGAAGTTCACCCAAATTCTTGAATCGATTTTGCTTGACAATCATAAGGCTGCGGTTCTCTCGGTTGGTTGTGCATCTTTTTCTTCCACACTTTTTCCTTCCACTCAACTTTCTGTTAACATGCTTGGATACAGCACTCTGTGAACAGCCAGCTTCTTTGGCAATGAATGTTTGTGGCTTACCCTCCTTGTGAAGGGTGTCAATGATTGTCTTCTGGACAACTGTCAGATCAGCAGTCTTCCCCATGATTGTGTAGCCTAGTGAAACAAACTGAGAGACCATTTTGAAGGCTCTGGAAACCTTTGCAGGTGTTTTGAGTTGATTAGCTGATTGGCATGTCACCATATTCTAATTTGTTGAGATAGTGAATTGGTGGGTTTTTGTTAAATGTGAGCCAAGATCATCACAATTAAAAGAACCAAAGACTTAAACTACTTCAGTCTGTGTGCATTGAATTTATTTAATACACGAGTTTCACAATTTGAGTTGAATTACTGAAATAAATGAACTTTTCCACGACATTCTAATTTATTGAGATGCACCTGTATTCATAATTAATTCATTGATGAATAGGCAAATTTGATAGTACAGTTGATAAAGATCCATCTTAAAGTGTTTGAGATGGAGCTTGAATGTTTTGCTCTACCAAAAGACACGTGAATTTTGAGTTAATTTTAAAAATAAATAACAAATACAAACTAAACACAGACAATTGTATTTATCTTATTTTATTTGTGTATATGTTTTCCAATTTTTTAACTAGTCAACTGTGTGTTTCCTCAACTGGGCCTTGAGTTTTAGTGTTTATCGGTGTGAATTTAAATAACTTAAACTCATCAGGGGAACATGGCGAGATAAAAAAAAGTTGAAGGAACAGAAACTTATTCTGTGCAAGAAGAAGTTTCAACATTCTCAATTGGGCATATGGTTGCCAAGGGGGAAAAACAGCAGTGTAATGATTTACAAACAGAAGTAATGCATCTTTCCGTTAAAACAGACATGTTCACACAGAACACACAAAGCCTAAAATTCTCAAGTGAATGGGGCCTGACTCACAATATACTATATATTTGCTGAGCAAAAATTGACATGTTGAATGTAATAGACATGTGGAAATAAATGTTGCAAAACTCTTGAAGCCAAAGGAACGTCCCTTGAAAGACTTCCCAGCAAAGCTAACTTTGGTGAAATTACAGTGATGTTACTGTAGCTCAACTGGTACAGTATAGCACCAGCAACATGAAAGTCATGGGTTTGATTACCAGATAACACACATGCTGAAAATATATACCTTGAATATAAGTTGTTTTAGACAAATGTAAATATCACACTGCAGTTTTACCTCCAGAATCTGGATTTTAAATGCTTTTTTTTGTTTGTTTGTTTTTGTTTTGTTTTTTTTTGCAATTTTTGAGACACATTATAGTGTTGTAACAAATTGATTTCATTACAGAACTCTTATGAAGCCATCTAGAAATTTGATGCAACCAGTCACTAAAAAGCTGGAGAGAACTCTAAGCGCGGTGTCTCTAATGTTTTAGCTAAGATGAAGCTGTATTATTGAGAGAGGAGTCATTTCTCACAATGTAAAAAAGCTGTGCTGCTCGTGTCTACATATATCAGCAGTAATGGGCAGACACACCTAATATTACAGACATTACATCATATATATGGATCTCACAGAAACCACAGCCTCACAGATAGACTGTAAGTTTATACTGTAGTTATTCTGTGTGGACCTGAACTAAGAGGATTGAACATTTTGAAATCTAGAAAAAGAAATTCTAAAATAAAAAATCTAAAAGAGACACAAAAACACAGGCCTAAAATTATCTATTTGGCTTTACATCCATTTGCAATGTTTGAATGTCTGAATCATTTAGATGTTTTGAAAGCAGAAGTAGGGGAAAAAAAACCTTGAAGGTTTTTTTCCAAGTCATGTTAGGTACTTTTTAAGAACAAGGCAAAAATAGATAAATAAATAAAACAGTAGTTTCAGTTTATCTACAGTTTTGTTTACAATCTGATATCATGAAGAGAACAAATCATCTTTGCCCTTGACTGGCAAAGATACACTTTCAATAATAGATAAACTTAAGACATTTGATTCCCACTAGCAGTTATTGCTAGTTGGATCATAAGTGCATTACATGTTAGATTAATTTCTTGAATATTAATTAACATCTATCAGGAACACAGATTAAATTTACAATAAATCTGTTATGGGCCCTTTTTTATTAAAGTCAGTAGGCATGGCCATGAAGTTTTGGTATTTTTGTGCAAGCAGGAGCTAAGTCTAGGCACAAGTGGGTTTGGTGAAATCGCACATGCAACGCACTAATGGGCTGGGTCAAGTGCAATTTAATTTTGAGGTCCTTCTCCGGTTATTGCAGTGTCTGCGTCCTATTATATAGTACATTCCCTCAAGCACCAGTGATATAAACATAAACAACACATTCATAAGAAGTTGGCAGTGTAAATGGACTGTATGCAATGAATTATAATAATAGAAATATGGACACGCTCCTTTTATATGCTTGGAAAATGTGATTCACCATTAAATAATAGGGAATGTACTGTAAATATTATTAATAATTTTCATCTACTAACACACCAATCATGGCAAGTTTTAATAGTGATTGTATCAGCACACACACTACCAGTCAATTTTGATTTTGAAAAATTAAATTCATTTACTGAAACACAAATAAATTAATCCAAAAATATTTCTAAATTCAAATTACACTTCAAACGAAACAAAAACATAAACATAAACATCCCAAAAAAAATTCCTCTCCAACTTCTTCCACCGGCACCTTTTGCAGTGACTTAAAAATCACTCTACGCCAACAGGTGGAAAAAATACCAATACAAATTAGATCATAAAGACAATTGTAAATATAAACATCATAATAAGTGAAAAAATAAACCATGGCCTACAGATAGTTAAACACAAATCTCATATTTTTGTTTCATAAGATGGCTTCAACTCTGATCATCATGGACAAAATTTGATGTTCCACTATATTTTCAGAGTTTGGACATTAACTTTATTACCAACCGCTGATGGAATCTCCAAACTGCAAACGTAGGAACTGAGTTTGGACTTTGCACTGAAAACAGATGTGGTTTTGAAACGTCAATGACCTATTTCTCAGGAAAATAGCAAACTGCACTTTGCGCCACTTCATTAACATACAATACAACTTCTGTTTGTGCGCATACAGCCACAGAAGCACATACATTCCCATCCACGCTCACCTGCGCAAAATTGGACTTATGTAGATTTAGCACTCTCATAATAATTGGATAAGACGTAGCACACAGTCATGCATGTAGCGCTGCACTTTTCGCACTCACAAAAATAGAGCCCATGGTGTTCAGCTGTTCACAAGCAGCTTTTCTGATTAATGAAAGACAGTAAGTATGAAGATGTCCACCAAAACAACCTAAAAACATCCCCTGCTTAGGGAAATACAAGTAGAAACAAATTATGCCTCTCTTCAGCATGATTAAACTGGAATTGGTACAGTGAATATATTAGAAACATGCTGCAGCCATAGCCAGTCCTGCATCTATTCAGGTCCAGGGGCCCTAAAGCAGTTCAGCAAGGGGGCATTTCTGGATCACTTGTCTTTTATGATAATCAACATTAGTCAGAACATCTCCCATGATTCACACTGCAAGTTTGAGCATTATCAAGTCAAGCAATGGGTTCAGCTAGGCCTATTAGAGTGCAGTAATTAAAGTAAAACTTCATTTGAAATTCCACAAACTTTTGCACAAGGAAAAATTATTTGCTTGTAAAATCGCCTATTGATTTTTAATATGTTCCTTGAGGTTCACTTATGATATGAGTAAAGTTTTCCACAAAAAAAAAAACAAACAAAAAAAAACAGTCATATATTTGTAAAACATGATAATTTTCCACCCTCATTTTAACCCTCTGTCAGAAACGTTCTGTTTTGGTGCTGCTACTCCTTTAAGACTTGGCAGTAAACACCCACAGTTCTGATTGGCTCTCTGCTCTTGACTGACTGGCTCTCTCCTTGCCATCTCACTGCTCACTGCTGCTGGCCGGGTCTACTGAAGTGATAAGGTGAAGTAGGCGTCAGATGCAAATGTCTACCACAGTGTGACATCACAATGTGGAGGAAGTACAAAACGAGTCATTTTGGCAGCTTGGTTTGAATAAATGCTCTTTCCGCAGAAAAGAGAACATTTTGAGTTCTGAAACTTACAGTATTATTAATAGTACAATGGCCTCTTATATATCAAAAGATCAAGGAACATTTGATTCCTCATGTCATGACCCCTTTAATACCCCAATATTGAAGCAGGAATTTGAGGCAGGTCATATCCAAAGTCCCTTTTATTTTAAATAGCCAATAATCACTTTGATAAATGAAATGAAAATGCCTTTCCTGCAACAAAGGGTTCAGATGAACATTAAAGAGACATAAACACTCTCTGATACAAAGCAGGTTAAAAGGAAGCCTCCCTGACCCATGCACAGTCAGCCATGGAGAGGGTCATGAGCTTTTTGTCTGTTTCCTCTCTGCTGTGCCACGACTGCCCTTTTCCACGTTTACCAGCTGAACACCAGGAGGCCATTGCTGACACAGCAAGAATCAAGTGGTACAACACTGTAAAAGATGAAAGTCAACCAGCTGACTTCACACAAGCTGCTAAATCAACACCAGAGCAACACAGCGGCCTGTTTCTTTTTACAGAAGGTGTTGTGTGAGGAGTGCTCCTATGCAGACTTTATTGTGAACATTAACCAGTATAGCTCATTTTAATGATTTATCAGAGCAGGGAGGTAAAGATGAAGTATAATTAAATTTTTTATACATCCTTTATAGGTTCTCATTACACAATGTGAATGTGCAAGTAAAAACTAAACATAGAAGGCAGAGACTTTTGATGCTTAGTGTAAATATTCTTTGTGCTAAGGGCAAATAGTGTTAGATGCTATTTGCACCCCTTATTAAATACTACCATACAGTATAGAAGCATCACTGCAGCATGCTTATTGTGTTTATTTAGAGTCCCCACAAACACCCTACACCAACCCCTACCCCTAAACCTAACCCTAACCCTAACCCTAACCTTCCCTGCTTTGTTGAAATACTATATGCATTCTACATGTATTTGATACTTATAAGCCGCACATTCACAGAGAGTACTGAGAACCTATATAGGATGTATTTTGCATCAAACAAGCTGTTGATATGTTTTGTTTTTAGCTAAGAAATGCATTGTTATGACAAAAGCAAATCCAAAGGGGCTATAAAGCAAAAATAAGAATAATGCCAAACAAGTCCATAAATAGTCATTTACAAGTGTAATTATGAGTCATGAATTACTGTCTAATTTCTGATCCCTAAACTAAAGTGTTACCACATAATTCCAAATATATATCTTTTTATCTTTGTAATCTTTCATCATAATGTAATGATGTAATCGTTCGTTAAAATGTAACTTGCTCCGCCTCTGAAACAACTCTCCTTTTTGGCTAGTGTCACCGAGCCGTCTTGTTTTTCAACCCCTTCCCTCCAACAACCTGTCTTATAAAGACCACTTTTCATAATCCAATACATTTTCAATAGATAAAATTAAGTACTGCCCTATGTTTTTGTTGTTGTTGTTGAATATCCCGTGACACTTGGAAATACATCACAGAAATAATATGGGTTGTGAAAGCCATTTTATGTCGACTTTAAATGTATAGCAGTGTTGTTAATTAGTACATGTATAAAAAACAATGAAAGACCTTCGGAAATGTATAAAACACTTTTCTGATTTGAATCATACTTCTTGTGACCAAAGGATTGGTCTGGTTTAACTAGTTCAGTCTTTCAGTTTAAGACTTCATCTTTCATGGATTTGTCTCAGCATTTCAGCAATTTCAGTAATTATGATTCTAGGAGATAAATAAAATGGTTCCATTTAATGGTCTATAAAATATCAGAATACATTTCCGCTAAAGAATTCATCTCCTGATTTGTTTTGGAAATGTACATTACAAATATTTTAAAGTTGCTTAGAACTAAACAATAATACATATTATGACACTGCCATCTAGTGGTTGACTCCCTTTTGTTCCATTCACTGCACAGGGTTCACCACAAAATGAACATTCTGGCATCATTTACTCACTCTCATGTTGTTCTACACCTTCTTCTGACAATAAAATATCTCTATATAAAATAACATTTTAAGATTTCTCAATTTTCACTATTGTTCTTTCGTCTCATGGAGCAACTTATAGTACAGTTACTGTGAGGACTCTCTCCTAGCAATGCACAGTTAAGGTTTTTCTCAAAGGCACAATGGTGATAGTTAATCTCTAATTAGTATTAACCCAGAAAGATGACCATACGAACTGAAACATAACAAACATTATGTAGAAGAGTTAAGTTTATACTGGGCTTACAGTATATGGAAATAGAAATTAAGACGTCTTGAGTTAATTAGAAAAATTAAACAAATAGCTTTTATTCATATACTCATACAAAATCTGGCTATGGCATATTGGACATTCTTAACCTGCTCTGCCTATTCCAACAAGAAGTGCTATCAAGAAGGCCAGGTTTCCCAATAGAAACAGGATAAGCAGGACAATTTCAGGGCTTATCTGTTCATAACAAGAAAAGAAAAAAACCATATCAATAAAGAACAATAAAAATGTCACTCTTAATTATTACTTTATATGTGTAGTTTATTTAATTATTGTATTTAGGATATAAAATGAGATGAGATATTTCATGTTGGACTTACCCCATCAAAAGAGCAGATCTCAGCATCTAAAACAGAACACACAACTTTATCAGCAAATAAAGCAACAAGCCTTCAGAGTCTGTGCATTACAGTGATTTTACTATGGGTAAGGGGTGTTCTTTGGCATGATGCAAAGTGGAGAATCTAAAATCCCCTTTAACACAAAGCTGCTATTATGCAGCAATCAATATATACAACAAACAGCGACGGCAGTGTTACCTTTTTTCTTAGAGCGCATGTTCAGATCTTGCAGAACAAATATCAGGGCCTCCCAGGCAACAAAACCTCCCATAACTTTCAACATCCAATCATCCTCCTCAGATCCTTCAATCAGTGACAGACCAGTGAAAATTGCAGCCACTGTGACACAAAATGAAAAGAGAGATTAGAGATTTTGAAATGCAGTGTAATGCCTTTCATTAAACAGTCATTAAGAAACCTTATAAAACCTTCAACAGAGCAGTAATTCATGTACATACAAATGTTTATACAGTATATAAATACATATTATATTTTTCATGACATTTAAACTGATTTGCATAAAATCATGGAATCATTTATTATAAATGTTCACATAAATATTCCATGAATAGGCCTATTTAATTATTAATAAAAGTGACTATAAAGTGTTACCAATGGAGGAAATGTATCAAGATGGTGAAGAAAAAGGTAATGAGGTACCATGAGTACCTGCTATTGAAGTACTTGGGTTACTTAGGAAGTAATAAGGTTTCAGGCAAAGCAACTGTGTGACTATCAACAATAACATTGTATTCATACCTGCAAGGCCTTTAATAGCTAAAGCAATGAATGAATGAGCCCAGTTGAAGATGAATCTCCTGCAAAAATAAATAAATAAATAAAAACATCAAAGTGTGCTTTATAATCTTATCTTTCCTCTTGTCTCTTATTTGATTAGATAGGAGAGGTGGATGTTTTCTAACCGTTCATGGTGCGGCTCACAACGAAAAGCAGCAACAATTGGCTGAATAAGACTGAGAATCATTACCAAACAGCCCAGTACAGGATGGGCCCCCTAAACACAGATATGATACTAAATTACTGCAAATACTGTAAACATGAGACACTTCATTTCAAACATGTGACTAACAGAACAGATGCCATAATGCTGTCCTTTTTGAAAATAACCTAAATAACATACTATTTCCATTATTTTTACTTCAATCAAAACACAATCAAAAACCAGTAGGCAGATCTTATCCCTTTGTTATAGCATAGAGCAGTCCTGTATTGTCCAAAAAGGTTTTTGTTATCCAGTATAGTAGCATTACACTATTTCTGTTTGGGGTCAATTTACACCATACTTTATATATCAAAATTAACAACTGCCAGGAGTATAGATTGTACTTCTATAGTGTGCAGATCAATAAGAAAATATTAGCCTTTGAAACTTCATTGCATTTATTAAATATTTAGTAGATATGGAAGGATCTCTAAAACCCCCAATGTTTTCAAGCTGAAATTTGTATACAATCAGTTCTCGTACAATTAGGAAAATTCAAGAAGTATTAATCTGATACTTCAATGTTAAGTTTTTTTATCAAGCTATTAAAGGGGCCTTGGTTTTTTTGCACATTCCAATCAGAACATTATGGCAAATATATGTGAATCATTCCATCTCTGTAAGTGTGTACTGTACTGTATGTATGTATGTATGTCATGTGCCATATATCACTGTTTGTATTTTTATTTACCCCGCTCCAATCCTGGGCATAAGAAAACACCAGTATGAATGCAATAGCCGTGGCAGTAACTGAGATGGACATCAGCGTCACGTGAGCCTGTGGAACAACAAGTAAATCATATTTATTTTTCACTCTCACTGCATGTCCTTATAATTGGGTTAAACTTACTACATAACTAACACTATTTTGTATCACTTTCATCAACAAATCATGAACAACATCACATAATGCTAAGCAATATAGTTCATGTACATTCAAATAAGAATATGACCGTAAATATATGAATCACAGCTTGAATCTGAATATACACTAAATAATGTTCTGTTAAGCATTAAATAATGTTATTAGATAGGTAAAGTTTGTTAAGACTCTGATGTTGGCTTGACAATGCCTTGTCTAAATTTTGAACTAGTTTTAAAAGGTTGAAGTTTGATGGTAATTCAGTCATTAAAATAAGACAAACAGCCAGCTAGCCAGCTGGATATCCAGCTGGATAGTCAGACAGGCTGTCACATAGACCTTACTCACACTAGTGCCATCTTTGATTTTTAATGGAAATGACAACGAGGCTGTGCGGGATAGACTTACAGTCTCTCCAATGGGCTGTACTGCAATTTAAAGAGTTTTTGGATCGTTCCGCAGACAAAACATTGATAAAATATCTGTCCAAGAACATTCAGTATACAAAGAACTCCAGACAACTTGAGTTGTGGAAAATCAGATTTGATCTAGGAGCTTTATACAGCTATATGCCATTTGTGCCACTGAAGAGACTGTAAGTATATCCCTCAGAGACTTGTTGTCATACCCATTAAAAATGGTGCTAGCGTGAATAAGGTCTATACACACACACACACACACACACACACAGAGAGAGAGAGAGAGAGAAAGAGAGAGAGAGAGATAGCAACTTGTAGCAGACTGAAACAACGGCTTGAGGCTGTCAACACTGGACATATCTAAATTAACGTTCAACACCGTTTATTAAACGTTAATGCAAAGTTGGCATTTACTATTGCCGTGGCACACTTATGCATCTAAATGGTCGCATTTTGCGACCGTTTTTCCCTGCCGGTGCCCTAAATTCTGTTATAGGTGTGACTTCAGAGAGCGACTTCAACTATCGCTCTCTCTCTCCCCATTTATGCGCTGCCGTTATCTGTTAAGCAATATCAGATGGCAAACGTGTCAAAAGTGGAACAAAACTTTTATCAATGACAGAGCAGCAAAGAGAAGGTGCGTTACTCACGAATCTCAATGTGCAGAGTAAATTATTACAGCACTGCAGACCCATCGCCAAGGGCAGGCATTAGGAGCCAGTGCTCCCACAAATGACACACTGTGCCCCCATTAAGTATGAAATGATCAATTAAAAAATTTGAATTTGGAAATAATTTACATTCTTTGCTTAAACATGATAGAATTTATAACCTGCTCAAGCTATCTGATGCAACAGGGTCAAACCAAACTCAAAGAAGCACTGAGCTCCCCAAGGGTAACTTAAAATAACACATTATCATTTAACATAAAAATGCATATTTAACACTAATTATAACCCCAAATTACTTTTAAACGACAAATAATAGTATCCAGAAATAGTCCCAAAACCTTGCACAGACCTACCTCGTTAATTATTCGAATACAACAGCCAATGGCTAGCCCCCAAGCATAATCTATAACAGCAGTCTCAAAATCTAATTTTGGCAGTGCTGTGATTCTGAGTAGTAGCAGCTCAGGACACCTTTAAAAAAATGACAAGGGATTTACTATAGTAACACTAACTGTATTAACTATAGTATTTTAGGCAGAAATATACAGTATATTTATAATAAATATTTTATTACTACTATAGCTCTATTAAATGTATAATATGCTACATTTGGGGTGTGAAGGAATACCATTTATTTTTGTTACAACTATGGCAGTTTATTCATCTTTTTATTTAATATTTTTTGTTTTCAAAAGTGTTTAGGATACTGTTTTTCATTACAAAAATGCCATAGTTTGTTTTATACAGTAGATATCATGTTTAACCATGGTAGTTATGATCCATACATGAGGTTACCATGGTTTTGTTACAAATACAACTGTTTAAACTATTTTAAAAAAAACTACATTTTCATAAGGACAATAGCAAAATAGAATCAATGGCTTTAAAGCCTAGACCTTTCTGAATTATGGACAAATCTAGTTTTCCTTCTCTATAAAATCTGTTCTCTTCTAATGCTCTCTAATTGTAGATATAACTGGTTTTGTTTGACTTCAAATTTTCAAGAGATGACTAACTTGAATCAACAAGAGCCTAATGAAAGGACTCCCAAGTCAGATGCACTTCAGAATAATTAAGCCCTATATAAATTTGGTTGTCAATGTTTTACTTTTTATGTGTTAAAGATAACCTTCCTGTTGTTGATACCAGTAAATTTACTGTACATCTGCATACCAACTCAAAATAAATTCCTTCATGTTGAATGACCATTATCGGGGGGCAAAATATGCGATGTTATTGGTAACTGCACTTTTTTTTAGGTCACAGACCCGCACTCCCCACCAGTGCTACCAAATAAGGTGCTGTTGCCACCAACTCCAGAACCATCAAATGTTAGTCTGGAGCTCTTTGTCAAGCCAACATAAAAATGGCACTACTGACTGTTATATACATCATGAAAGTTGAAGTGTTATTCATCCTCTATAACTACCTTCTTATCATATCATATATCATATATTGCTTATCTTAACTGCACACATGCATATTACTGCACAACATTCAGCAAAAACATGTTCCCACTGTAATGCTGATATAATACATAGGTCAACATGGGACTGGCTGCAGAAACAAGTTTTTTCTAACACACCCAATTCTGATGAGCTGAACAATGCTCTATTGTAACGATAACAGATCAAACAATCAACTCACCAAAAACCAGAAATCTTTACCGCAGCATCCTTTTCCTTTGGCAACTGCCTTTAAATAGCGTGCTATGATCATCCCTAAACTGCCAGTGGTCATCCAGGATATTAACATTAGGGCACCTGGACCAGAACAGCACCATTAGGACCAAAATCATTCTGATGTGACACACCAATGTGGATCCAATGCCAATCATGATGTACTCACCATGGGCTTTAAGGATTGCTGGCAGTGGTTCACTGGTGATCAGGTCTGGATTCAGCAAATTAGCCTTGCTAGTACTGACATATTTATTTTTATGGAACTGGATGTTACCTACAAGTAAAGAACATTTTGTCATCATTAACACATTCTTAAGTCGTTTCAATTCCTCATGATCCTCCATGGAACACAAAAGGAGAAATTTTGAAGCATGTTCATGCTACTCTTTTTCATACAAAAGCATGTAATGACTAGGGGCTGTCAAGCTCCAAAAAGGAGCACCCCCCCACCCCCCACCCCCCAAAAAATATCATAAAAGTAGTCCATAAGTCTCATGTGATATATTCCAAATCATATGAAGCCATAGGAAAGCTTTGTGTGAGAAATTTCCATTATATACTATAATTATATACTAAAAATTTTGCCTTCCACGCTCCTGAATATTCAAACTTTGTGAACATTCTGCTTAACTTCTTTTGTGTTTCATGATAGAAAGTCATATGGGTTTGGAACAACATGAGGGTGAGTAAATTATAGCAGGGAAAAACATTTCGGGTGAACTATTCATTTAATGTACAAAACTACGAACTGACGAAATACTTAAGTACATTAAAAAACAATGTAAGCGTTACGAAATACAATTTCTTGCAGTTTTTGGTTGGACTATTGATTTCATACAATGTTGCTTTTTTAAATCAGGCTCTTGCCGCATGTAAAGCACATACCTTGATTTGAGGGTCCTGACGCAATCATGAGGAAGTACTCACTAGCAGATGCTGCTCTACTTCCTGTGCTTATGGAATTACGAGTCGTGAAAGAGCAATTGATAACTCCATTCGTCAGCGCTTTCTTTATGTCAGACACATTCCCCTATAAATCATGTAGAACAGGGTTGGATTTAGGCATGGGTGACATGACATATCTAGTCTTCCTGGGGGCGGAACGAGGCACCCACAGAAACAAGTGGGCGCCTCTGGGGGGTGGGGGGCTAGAACCGCTACTGATGTAGAATATATGTAAGTGATGATATCTAATCAAACAAATTAATGTCATCAATGGTGGTAGAGTAGTGGAGTGGAAGCAGACTGTACCAGCGAAAGAATAGTTGGAGCGCTTTTTCCAGTGGAAAAAGCGTGTTGCACTTGGAGGATGTTGCTGCTGTCCTTCCCACAGATATAGATGTCATCATTGCCCTTGAAATTGAATCAAAACACTTTGTAAAACCATTTGAATATAACATGGTCTGATTCACTCCCCACACATACTTGTACATAACATGAATCATTTCACACAGAAATCCTGATTATTGATAATTACTAATTGTGGGCATGTGTTCCCAAATTTAGAATAATCCGGATTCATCAACATTAAAACGAAGGTAAGAACACATTTCTTTTGTGATTTAGAAATTTTGTGAAATAACCTTTTCTGCGCTCATACTGTAAATAACACTGCTTATACGCATTGCAATATTGTTCCTGGAAAAAGATGATCAAACCACAAGCACAATGCACAGGCTTTGTTGATGTTTGGTCAGTGTAAAAGGAGTCCGTAATGACAGAGGTAGTTCTCACAATAAGACTTAGCTTAGTTCATCATATGAAGATATGCATCTCATGTTTCATGAGAAATGTAATATGTCTGGCACACACTTGGAGTATTATTATGTTTACTGCGTATCGACACAGCTGAAGTCTTTGAATTGCAGCATCATGTTAGGTCCTTATTGCAGCTTATTCTGGCCAAGAAATGACCACTTAGAAACCCGAGTGACAAGTAAAGTGGCCAACCACATTTTGTTTTGTTTTTGTGTGCCGTTTAGGGGTGGGGTTATCTGAAATAGATAATACCACAATAATAGACTGGTGTGAAAACAGAATTTAAATAAATAAGACGTACCATTTCTTGGTCATCTGAAAACCCGATTGCCACGTATCCATCAGCCTTGCCAATTATTTCAATCTCCATCTGTGATTGATCAGTTGCTGTCCGAACTGACATGAAGTAACAGTCTGTGTTGGTCGATGGGTCACAGTTGCTGGGCTGACTGTAACAGACTTTGCTTTTCCCACACTCAGAATTTACTGTAGACACCTACGGTGATTTATTAAATTACGCTCAATATACCACAACATAAAAAAACAAAAAAACAAAAAACAAAACAGAACCATGTATAATTACTGTATTTCTTATTTGTGTAAGATTAGACAAGGAACTAAAACTTACAGTTGGGGCCACAGTAGCAGTCCCTGTACCATTATATGTTATCACAGAGCTCTTGATGCCAACCCAAAAGGTTTCAAAATTTTGTGCAAATGTTGCTCTGGAACAACAGACCGTAATACTCACTAGCAAATCACAATGTAACATATATAAACAATGGTATCATATAAAATGTAAATGATAAACAATAAACCTAATGATAAAGTAAAATGAATACCTGAACTCTATATTGCCAAGTTCAGATGTAGGGGCCTTCCATTTAGTCTGCATTGAAGTCTTTCCATTGTCTGATGTGTGAGAAACAGCTCTATTCTGAATGTAACATAATATAATATAATATAATATTAGAAACATTTTACATAAATATTTGTTCATATATAATATACTGTATATATATATATATATATATATATATATATATATATATATATATATATATATATATATATATATACATATATATATAAACTCACAGCCACTCCATTGCAGGTGAGGCTCTGCGAACCAGTGGCCATCACAGTAAAAGTGCCAATCGGAGTGCTCGATCCGACTTGACGTGCTTGTAGCATAAACCCTTCAAATGACACTCCTGATTGTGCGCTTAGTGTTACTGAGAAAGCAAGAACAGTTCCATGAACTTTCTAACATAAAACGAGACCCTGGACAAACATATATGAACTGATAATAAGCATCTTGCATGGCTATGACAACGAGCTCTGAGCATTTCACTAATTACTGACAATAAAGACTCAAAGTAGTGCATTACTGCTGATAGGAAGCCAATAATTGATGTACAGAACAATACAGTGGAGTATATCCTCCTGAGACCCAGCCTTTTCATCAATGTCCTCTGCAGAGGGAATCTTGTTATTTTAATTTATCTTAGCCCATGCATAGCCCACAGTTATAATGGGCTAATCCTAGTGTAGGCTATCTTAAAGAGGACACCTTTTCAGAGACACCAAATGTTTGGGGGTTTGGACATGACAACTTCCTTGGTCTTTAACAGTGTCTAACATCGTAATTCAGCACATTTTATGTAAAGAACTTCAAGCGTACTTAGCATTGATATTTGACACATATTCAACTTTGTTTCCTTGTAAACAAACATCTATTTTTTTTTTTTTTTTCCAAAGCAGGATATGGTTTTCTTTTACAAGAAAAAACATTGTAGACATTATTTTCCTAAAAGAAGAAAATAAGCTCAAAACCTATATATATATATATATATATATATATATATATATATATATATATATATATATATATATATATATATATATATTTTTTTTTTTTTTTTTTTTTTTTTTTTTACAATTATTGTCATGATTCTTATGAACCATTCTTTTGAAGTTTTAAAAAGTAAAATTACAAAATCTTTTTTTTTTTCTTTGCTGGGCCTCATGAGGATATTATAGTACAGTATAGTATAGGATATTTGATTTAGTATGCTATACTATTTTATTTCTACATTTAGTCTACTCGCTGTTTAGTCATCTTTTAATAATTTGTTAAACTTAGGCTGGTAGGTAGTAAATGCAAATAGCTTTAATATACTGGGATATAGTATATTTAGTATGGATATATAGGTCTACTATATAAAACTAATATATTTCTTCAATATTTGTGTTTAGCATAGGCTATCTAACAAATTAGTTTTAACAGCACACACTACACTACAACTTACC